>NC_061113.1:73668049-73933336 GCF_002878395.1 Capsicum annuum
ACCTCATGCATGAGTACATGACCGAACTAATTCATGAATGCATGACTGAATATGCAATAGTAATGGATACCAAGTTATAATTATTGCTGAACATAGAACTAAGTAAAGCTAAGAAAGATTGTTACCTTAAGCAGGATCTGAGGTTGCGGAGAAGAGGTGAGGATACTTGGTTTGCATATCTGCTTATACTTTCCAAGTAGCTCCCTCTACAGACTGATTCCACCAAAGGACTTCGACTACGAAAACTTTTTTGTTCCTTAGTCTATAAATCTGATGATCGAGGATCTGGACTGGAACCTCTTCAAAAGAGAGATCCTTCTGAATATCTATACCCTCTAAGGGAACTATGACTACTGGGTCACCATTACATTTCTTTAGCAAGGATACGTAGAATACTGGGTGCACTGAAGCTAGGTCGGAAGGCAACTCAAGCTCATAGCTACCTTTCTGAAATGACTGAGAATTCTATAAGGGCCGACATATCGGGGACTGAGCTTTCCCTTCTTGATGAACCTCTTTACCCCCTTCATGGGAGAGATTTTTAAGAACACAAAATCACTGATCTCAAACTTGAGATCCTTTCTTCGCACATCTGCGTATGATTTCTGTCAGCTCTGGGCAGCCCTAAGTCTTTTTCTGATTAACTGAACCTTCTCTAAGGCATCGAATACTAGGTCAGGCCCTACTACTGCAACCTCACTTACCTCGAATAAACCAATTAGAGATCTATACCTCCTACTGTAGAGAGCCTCAAACGGAGCCATCTGAATACTAGAATAATAGTTGTTATTGTATGCGAACTCGATCAAAGGCAAGTGGTCATCCCAACTAACCTTAAAATCGACAACGCATGCTCTTAGCATATCTTCTAGAGTCTGAATGATCCTTTCTGCTTGACCATCTGTCTGAGGGTGGAAGGCTATACTGAGGTAAACTAGTGTACCAAGACAATTTTAGAATGCTTTCCAGAAATAAGAGGTGAACTGGGTACCTCTAGCTGAGATGATGGATACTGGGACTCTGTGTAACTTGACCAACTTCCTAATATAGAGTTTGGCGTAGTCCTCAGCTGAATAAGAAGTATAAACTGGTAAGAGATGAGCTGATTTGATCATTCTGTCTACGATAACCCATATAAAATCATACTGATGACGAGTACGAGGCAAACTCATCACAAAGTCCATGTTTACTTCTTCTCATTTCCATGTGGGAATACTGAACTCCTGCATGGACCCACTAGGCTTCTAGTGCTCAATCTTAACTTGCTAATAAGTAGAGTATTTAGCTATAAATTCTACAATATCCCTCTTCATACCACTCAACTAATAGATCTCCTACAAATAACGGTACATCTTAGTGGCCCCTGGATGAATAGAGTAACGCACACCATGTGCTTCTGCAAGAATTCATTGCCTTAAGTTGTCTACACCCTAGCATACATAGCCGACCCTGGCAATGCAAAACACCATCTCCCCCTTGGGAGAAAACCTCTACTTTTTGATCTCTGACTGACTCTTTCAGTTTAACAAGACTGGGATATCTATCCTATTTTTCCTTTACCACAAAAACTAGACAGGATTCAGAATTGTTCTGCACCCATACACTACCTTTTACTGAATCGAATAAGTGGACACGTAGTCAAGAAAGCTGATGAAATTCCTGAACTAACTTCTTATCACTGTCCTCAACATGAGCAACACTACCCATAGACTATCTACTGAGAGTATCAGCCACTATATTGGCTTTACCCGGATGATACAGAATACTCATGTCATAATCTTTCAATAACTCTAACCACCTTCTCTAACACAAATTTAAATCTTTTTGAGAAAAGATATACTACAAGCTTTTATAATCTGTGAACACATCTACATGCACCCCATATAAATAGTGCCTCTAAATCTTTAAGGCAAATACTACAACTCCTAACTCAAGATTTTGAGTCGGATAATTCTTTTCATTGGGCTTAAGTTGTCTAGAGGCATAAGCTATGACCTTACCTCTCTATATGAGGACATAACCCAAACCTACTCTGAATGCATCACCGTACACAACAAACCCATCTAAACCATCTGGTAGAGTCAAAACTGGGGCTGAGTTAAGTTGAGTCTTCAGCTGCTGAAAACTCTTTTCGCAGGAATTTAACCACTAAAATTGGACTTTCTTCTTAGTCAATCTGGACATGGGGGACATAATAGATGATAACCATTCGATAAATCGACGGTAATAGCCATCTAAATCCAAGAAACTTCTAATATCTGATGGAGAGATAGGTCTAGTCTAGTTTCTCACCACTTCGGTCTTTTGAGAATCAACTCTAATGCTATCACTGAAAATAATATGACCAAGAAACGCTACTGACCTTAGCCAAAATTTGGACTAACTGAATTTGGCGAACAACTGATGAGTTCTGAGAGTTTAAAGTACGATTTTGAGGTGATCTGCGTGATCATTCTTGCTATGAGAATAGACAAGAATGTCATCGATGAAGACTATAACAAACATGTCCAAGTACTGCTTAAACACGCGACTCATTAAGTCCATAAAATATATTGGGGCATTAGTAAGACCAAAGGACATGACTAGAAACTCGAAGTGAGCATACTGAATTCTGAAAGCTATTTTTGGAATGTCACATTCTCTGACGTTGTGCTGATGATAGCCTGATCTGAGGTTTATCTTAGAAAATTAACTAGCACCCTGAAGTTTGTTGAACAAGTCATCAATTCTGGAAAGTGGGTATTTATTCTTGACTATGAATTTGTTCCACTGGCGGTAGCCTATACACATTCTTAGAGAACCGTCTTTTTATGCACGAATAAGATTGGTGCACCCCATAGGGAAATGCTGGGTATGATGAATCCCTTATCTAGGATATCCTTCAGCTATTCTTTTAACTCTCTGAGTTCTGCTGGTACCATTTTGTATGGCAGAATAGATGTAGGCTGTGGATTTGAAAGAAGGTCTATTTCGAAGTCTATTTCCCTAACGGGAGGAACTCCAAGAAGATCTTTGGGAAACATATCTGAGAATTCATTTACTACTAGAACTGACTCAAGACTGGGATTTTCTGAGTTAGAGTCTTTGACTCGCACAAAATGGTAGATACATCCCTTGGATATTATTTTTCTCGCTCTAAGATATGAAATCAACTGACCCTTAAGTGTTGTGGTACTACCCCTCCATGAATGGTTCATTTGGAAACTAAAAATGAACTATTCTATTTTTATAATCAACTGAGGCATAACATAAGTGGAGCCAATCTACGCTGAGAATGACATCAAAATCTGCCATTTCTACCTCTACAAGATCTACTAAAACAACTTTCTGAGATATCATAACTGGACAGTTCCTGTATATCCATCGGGCTATGATAGATTTACCCACTGGGGTAGAAACTGAGAAAGGCTCTGCTAGAATTTCTTGACTGACTCCAAAGTTAACGGCTATATAAGGAGTTACGAAAGATAAAAAAACTCCTAGGTCTAATAAGGCATAAATATGTAAATGAAAGATCTGTAACATACAAGTGACCACATCAGGAGAACTTTCCTGATCTTTTCTGGAGTTAAGTGCATAAAGCCTGTTTGGACGTTGCCCACTAGTGGCACTAGAAGCAGCACCCTGCTGATTTGGGCGACCGAACTGAGCTGAAGAACAATTATACTAACCCTGAGAACTTGACTGAGGACAATCCCTGACTCTGTGGCCTGGCTTGCCACACCTAAAATAAACATCACTACCAGCTCTGCAGATACCCTAGTGGTTTCTGCCACATTAATGACATAGAGAATTTGTTCGAGAACTATTGACACTACCCTGAGATTTAGAGCCTGGTGCCCTATCTTTATTACCATTTCTGAACTTAGGAACTGGAGTACTGGCTGAGGACGAAGCTGGAACTAAGGACTTTGGGCAAAACTGGGAATGGTTACCACCCTCTGACTTAGGCTAATTAAAATTAAAGCTACCCATTCTAGCTCTCTTATTCTACCTCTCTCTCTCTTTAATATTAGCCTCTTCTATCTGCTGAGCATGGACCATGATCCTGGATATGTCTATTTTCTTAATAATCATTGTTCTGCACTCCTTAACCATACTATCTAACACCCCAGATACGAATTTGCTCATTCTAGACCTACTGGCTGCTACTACATGGGAAGCATACCTGTCTAACTGAATAAACTTAAGGAAATACTCTTTCATGCTCATATTCCTTGCCTAGGGTTGATGAACTCTAACACCTTAGCTTCTCTCAGCTTTAAGGGAAAGAATCTCTCTAGGAAAGAAGGAACAAATTATTTCTACTCTATAGGCTCTACATCTATGCCCCTGTCTACCTTTCACTATTTAAACCATGTATGGGTTACATCTTATAGCTGATAGGCAGCTAACTCAGCACTCTCACTGGAAGTCACTCCCATAATATCTGTGACTTTCTAAACCTGGTCGAGGAGCTTCTGTGTGGATCCTCTTCTGACTTAGATCCTAAAAATAGGGGGGATTTACTCAGGTGAAGTCCCGAATCCTAGCTGCAGCAGTATTGGCCACTGGGTTGGCTTGAACAACAGTTGGTCATTTATTTTGAGCTGCTACAGAATTGACTAGAGTAATGAATGAAGCTGTGAATTCTGTATGTGAGACATGCTCATCCAGGAGATCTACCTGAATGGGATGAGGTGCTGACTGATTCCCGATTCTTCTTTCGTTAATCTTTTTGGGAGACATGTTCTGTAAACGAAAAAAGAAATAGATTGGACTGCGAGTTCAACTTGAGCTCATGCTCACTCGCATGACATGAATACTAAAAAAGGGAAACTTTTCCCAAAACATCTCATAGCCTCTTGTCCATAAGTATGGTACGCTACACACCCATGCACAAGACTCTACCAGATGCGACTTTTAGACTTTCTAAGACTCTGTTGAACCTTGGGCTCTGATACCAAGTTTGTAACGCCCCAAGTTTATACCCCAGATGCTACATGGTGCTTACGACCCCGAAGGACTACAAGCTAACCTATGACTGATATCTGTTGTGAGCACTGAAATATGATACTACAATAAATATGAAAAAATAGGCTAAAATGCCATAAGGTTCAAAATTTGTAAATACTAATAAAGTGTATCAACTAAAATAATAATCTATAAAACTGAATACTATCTAAAAACTAATCTAAAAAGCCTCTAATCTGAAACTGTCTAAAGTGGAGTTGATGGAATAATCCCCTAACTAACTTTATCTACTGAAATATCGAGTCTACTATAATATTGAAATGAAAAAATATCCTTGAATGATAAGGACTTACTGGTAAATCTACTACTGGTTGAATCTGGATCTATCTATGCATAGTTAGGAACCTGAGCATCCGAACCTATGATATAAGACATCATAGTGCAAAAAAAGAGTACGCATCAGTACGTGAAATGTACTGGTATGCTAGAAGGGGTAAGGCTGAATGCAAGGGTTTATATACATGAACAATAACTGACTACATGATATGGAGTAACTAAATATAAGAGTACATGGATAACTGATACTACTATAAATATTGAGTATGCGCTACTGTGCATATAATGAAATACTATGACTAAGTTTATCTGAAGCTAAGTTCTAAGTTTTGATATTGAGTAACTGATATCTGAAGTTACTGATACTAGTTGACTATATCTGATAGTCCTGATTCTGTAGAACTGAACTGAGTTCTATTCTAAAGACTGGAATTGAGACTGTGGGAGGTAATCATCTAATCGACATTCCCCAAATAAGATAATTGAGTTGGGGTCCAACCTGTGACCCCAGTTGAAAGGGTATTAGTATCGTGCCACGGGTAAAGACTATGAAGAGTTACCCTCATCTGGCAGGTACTTTAATGAGAATGGTGGAACCTTTATCTGATAGGTTAAAATACCTCATCAACCCTCAACTGGCAGGTTTGTTGTCTCAACCTACACTGGCTATGTAGTTCTGGAATGCAAGGATTGCTTCTAAGGATCACTCCCTCTTCTGGCAGGTGAGCCCCCATCCTTGGGTTTACTTGATGCTGAATCCTACTCCCAACTGAAAGACACTGAACTGAGTATACTGAACTGATACTGAGTTTACTGAATTTTCCTGAGTTCTGTAATTGATTAAGTTCTACTGAGTTCTGTAACTGACTGAGAGTACTATTGGTCGTGACAAGACTGAGACTATTCTATAACTGACACTGGCTCTAGGTAAATAACTAAATTGTCAGGTATTAAATATCCTCAGGACTCGATAACATGAAAAATAAAGCATAGCATGATCTTGAGATAACAACAATATACATTTGTCCATAATTCATTCATAAACGCATTTTATCAAACACTTGTAGGTCATAAGCTTGTACATGATTGGGACCACATAATGACATGTCAATATTCCACTATCTGCTTCACATAGGCATTTTAGCAAACACTTGGGGAGCATGGCGTATTTCACATGATGATGGTCAACACATGTAATCATGAATACAACATTCAATTTCAAATTCAAGGGTTAAGCATGCAATTCATATAATTCACTACATAACTATCTTAATTTCATGGAAACTTATAATTAAACATGCACTGGATCCCAATTACTATCATAATCATGAATACATTCAATTCCAAGCATGGAAATCATAAATCATAACTATTGAAGTTTTAAAAATGGGTTCTTGGCCTCTATGGGTGAAAGGGACCCATAGATGAACACCTAACATACCTTGGTAAGTTAATTCTTGAAGGTACTTGAAGAAATTCTTGAGTTTTGATCTTGATTCTTGAAGTTAGGATTTATTTTCTTGAGAGAGAATGCCTTTGATTTGGGGAGAAATTCAATAATAAAGATTTAAAATATTTTTAGGGCTTTAGTCTTACACCTTGGCAGAATAAAATCATGGGAAAAGACTATTTTAACCCTGGACGAAACTTTTAATTTTTGTCAAAATTTTTCTGAACTAGGCCCCTGGAGCGATGTTCCATGATCACGTTGGGCCATGAGAAATAAAAAATTGGGAATTAAGGGCTTGTCACGACGCGGTGGAATCGTGGTGCCCCTTTAATTTTGAAATCTGGACTCATCAGACGTGGTGAGATCGTGTAGTACACTAAAAATTGATAAATATGAAAATAAGCTTTGGCGCGATGCGCTGGTATCATGGTACCTCACTGAAAATTGATAATTTTCATGTTGACGTACTCCGCAACGCGTTACTGGCCTGAATGATGGTATTTAACGACCGAAACATAAAATAGCCATAACTTCTTACCCGGTTATCGGATTTAGGTAAATTTTATGTTGTTGGAAAGCTAATTCAATTTCCTACGCAATGTTAGGATAGAAATTTAAAAATACTCTGCATTTCAAAAATTTTATTTTGGATAACTCATGAACTGAGAGTTAAGTTAAGCTTGAGAAATACGGGGTATTACAATAAGTTGGTGGTAGTTGGAGATGTTGTTATCAGTGATAGTCTAGATGGTTTTTAGTTGATATATATTGTCGTAATAGTAGTGGTTGAAATGGTGGTAGAGGTGGCGATACTGGTGCTAATGATGGTGGAGGTGGCCAAAGAATGTGTGACGGTTGATGATGTATTAGTGGTAGTTAGTGGTGGTGCTAGTTATAATAGATAAGTTGGCCGATAGTAGGGATTGGCCAGTAGTGGTTGATTATGGTGGTTGCGTTAGAATTGGTGTTCGCATAGGCAGTGGATATAATTAGAATAATGAAGCTGGTAGATTATGTAGCGGGTGACAATAATGGTTAATAGAGATAGTGGTTGTCAATGGTGGTTGTGATGGTGAAAGTGGTTGGTGATGGCGGTTGATGGTGGTGGGTGGTGGTGATGGCAAAGGTGGTAGTGATGGTGACTGGTGATTGTGGATAGAGTGGTAGCGAATATTCTTCAACATAAGAATACTTCTTAATGATATTAAGACTTGATTCTAAATTTGAATGATCAAGAACTATTCAGACCTATTAAGAGCTAAAATCTTAATTAAAAAACAAATACACTTTTAATGATCTGAAATCTGAATCATTCAAATTTAGACCCCCATTAAGTGCAAGCAAATGAGGCCTAAGACTATTTCCTCCTTTTCTTAGTTAATCGCACCAAAATTTATCAATTTGTAAATGAGGGTTAAGAGTTGGAAATGTTCTCTAGAAAGATCAAGAATTGTTTATACAAAATATTTGATAAAAACTATTTCCCAACATAAGGATTTAAAGTATGAATAAATTCTTTTGGCCACAAAAATTTGATTCAAATTTGGCCATAATAATAAAAATATCTATTCACACTATATACTAGTTTCTCTTTGAATATTTTTACCCCTTTTCTCTTAAACATTGAATGTGCTCTTCAATCTTATTTCCAATTCATTTGAAATGATAGTTCCCATAATCAAACATGGGAAAGAAACCACAAAGTTCAATGTCTTTTTTTTTTCTAAACAATAAAGTATTATACATATTTTGAGTTTTAATACGTATTTAATATGAGTATTTATGAGAAATGGGTCTCCGACTTATAATTTTATATATTTAGTAAATTTCTTAATATAACTACAAAATTTGCACGAAAGTTATTGGGTTTTCAAGAAATCCCACGTTAGCCTCTAAATTCACCCCTAATAATATTGTTGATATACTTTTTGTTAAGAAAAAAATGCAACTCATGTAGAGACTCCTCTCAGATAAAACTCCTTCTCAAACGGCTCAAATCTAACTTATTCGACCGTCGAAAGTGAAAATGCTTATTTTAATGGCAAAATGGTCCGATAGACCCTTGTACTATGTCATTTTTTTAATGTAGATACTCTTACTTACATGTTTGTCATCTGGACCCTTGAACCCACTAAAAAACAACATTTTAAACACTTTTTTGGTGATTATAACACACTCGCCCCACGTCAGCTGCCGTGTCAGCTGCCACGACTGTCATGTCTGCCACATCAGCTCCCACGTCATTTTCAAGTATTACATTAAATTTCATGTCATTTTTAAAATGATACATAGGAAATTAAATATTAAAATAAATTTAATTAAATAATTTTTTTTATAAATTATAGAAAAATTTGAATAATCATGTTTTTATTTTTGCTCACAAATTAAATATCAAATTCATTCTAAATAATTAAAATTCTTCTCCAACTAATTTAATTTTTTAACTATAAATTCATATATGCAAACATAATGAATTTTCGATTTTTAAATTTGAATATCTTTAACAAATTCACAAAAATTTTAAATTTTGTCAAGCTTATTCATGAAATTCATTAATTTTTCAATATCCACTATCACTTACTTTCAATTTAAATTTTAATCTCAAAAAAATATGAAAAGATTTCAAATTAAATTTTAATACAAAAAAAGAAATATGAAAAGATTTGAATTGAGAGACAAAAATTTTAAAAATAAAATAAAAAGTAAGGCGTGGGGGGTGCTGGGCGGGGGCGGGGTGGGGGTGGAGAAAGGGAGCTGGACGAGAGTAAGGGTTGGGGTGGGGGTGACTGGACGGAAGAGGGGGCTTGGGAAGGGGGCTGGACAAGGGTGAGGGATAGGGGTGGCTGGATAGAGGAAGGGTGCTTGGAGAGGGGAATGGACGGGGGTGAGGGGTGGGGTGAGGGTAGCTGGACGAGAATAGGGGGCTAGACGAAGGTGAGGGGTGGGGTGGGGTGTAGTTGGATGGGAGAGGGTGCTTGGAAAAGAGGGCTAAACGGGGGTGAGGGGTGGGGTAGGGGATGGCTGGATGGGGGGAGGGGGATGGATGATGGTGAGGGGTGGGGTGGGGTAGCTGGATGTGGGAAGGAGGCTGGACGGGGGTGGCCTTTTTTATTTTTTATTTTTAAAATTTTAAAAATATTTTTAAATTAAAAAAACTGGAAAAAAGTTGACTATCCTTTTTTTAATTTTTTAATATAAAATTAACCGAAAATTGACCCCCACTCGCACCCTAGGCGCGTGCCTGCACGCCCTCGTCCTGCTCAGCCATTTTAATGACACATAGGTCTGGTCAACGGTAAAGGGGTTTAAAATATTATTTTTTAGTGGGTTCAAGGGTTCAGATGATAAACATGTAAGTAGAAGTAACCACATTACAAAACGGACATAGTACAAGGGTTCACTCAACCATTTTGCCTATTTTAATAAATAAAATTCACACAAGGATATATTTACCCCTCTCACAAAGTTTCGAGGTATATTTGATCCTTCTCACACATAGTATTTTTTTCCTTCTTTAGATCAACAATCACTCATATTCTTTAAACTCTAGCATAGATGCCTCAATTATTTTAGCTAAAAAAAATTGAATAACAATATGACCGCAAAAAATAATTTTAACTTTTCTCTTATTTTTCATTCCCACTTATTTATTTTTATCTCCCAATTTTTCACACTAAAAAATGAAAGCAAAAAATAAAATAAGAACGAGAAACTAAGATAATAATAAGCAAACGGATCCATAAGGGAGATACTTAAACTCAAATTAACCGTTGAATCAAAAATAAAAGGTAAAAATATATCGTGTGAAAAGTATCAAATATATTCGTGAACATTACAAGAAGGATCAATATAGCCATATAAGGAATTTATTCAATAAAAAATTAAAATAAATAAATTGAAAATCAATTTTCACTTTCATCAATTGAAAAAGATATGTTTGAGCTATTTGTGTGATGGCAGAGATATATATAGCCACTTTTTTTTTTAATAAGAGATATATTAACTCTAAATCTCAAAGTGGAGGTATATGAACGAGGGGTATCTTTTTTAATAATAATAATAATAAGAAGAAGAAGAACAACAACAACAACAATAACAACAACAACAACAAGAGCAACAACAACAACAGCTTCAATAATAACAACAATAATAACATAAGAAGAACAAGAACAAGAAGAAGAACAAGAACAATAATAATAACAATAATAAGAATAACAATAATAATAAAAATATAAGAAGAGCAATAAGAAGAATAATAATATAAGAATAACAATAATTATAACAACAATAACAACAATAAAAACAACAATAGCAGCAGTAGAAAAAGAAGAAGAAGAGGAAGAGGAAAAAAAAGAAGAGGAATAATAATAATAATTATTTTAATAATAATAATAATAATAATAATAATAATAATAATAAGAAGAATAATAATAATAATAAGAAGATTAATAATAATAATAATAATAATAATAAAGAAGAAGAAGAAGAACACAACAACAACAACAACAATAACAATAATGATAATAACAGCAACAACAACAACAACCATAATAATAACAACAGTAATAACAACAATAATAACATGAGAAGAACAAGAACAAGAACAACAATATTAACAATAATATGAATAACAATAATAATAACAATATAAGAAGAATATTAAGAAAAATAATAAGAATAATAATAATATAATAATAATAACAATAACAACAACAACAACAACAACAACATCACCACCATCACTACCACCAACAGCAACAACAGCAGCAACAATAATAACAACAATAACAACAATAATGATGTAGTGAATAGGAGTGTTTACGGCTTGGTGAAAAATCAAATTAAATCAAATCGATTCAAGAAATCAATATATGGTTTGATTTAGTTTTAAATTTAAAAAATTAATAATATTTATTTTAATTTTATTAAAAAATAACCACAACTCGAAGAGGAATAAATTCTCCTCCAAATCATCTCTTATTTAAGTTAAGAAAGAAGAAAAATACATTTAAACTCTTTGTCTTCGAACCAATAAAGTATATATATAAATTTTATAATTATTTAAATATATGATATTATTAGTCATAACTAAATATAAATATTTAATACCTTATAATCATCACTTTGAGTTTAATCTACTTATTTTACATATACTATAATATTTAAAAGTTTCATTTCTTGAAAAATATGATCAAACATAACAGTCTAAATCTAATTGTCTATATGGTATAGTATATGATTGATTTTTAATGTATTTTAATAGATTGCTCCTTTGATTTTTGAAAGGTCGACTATTCTATTTAAAGCTTTATATTGATTATGTGAATGTAGACATGTGCAATGAAGTAATCTCTACAATTAAGCAATATAAAATGCTAAAGCTTCAAAACAATATTGGAAAGTAATGTAAAAGATTCAATTACACTTATCTAATAATAGTAGATATCTATTTATTAATTTTTAATATTAATTTGAAATAATTATTTCATGTCTTTATTATTTTATAATTATCAATTTATCATTAGCTATTTATAAACCAAAAAATCAAACCAAATTGATAGTCTTTAGTTTAATTTAAAAATTTAAAATCGACTAAATTACTGATCCAAATCGAATCACGAACACTCACTATTTTGTGAAAGAGTTTGGAATCCTTTTATTTCTTCAATTTCATATTACAATTGTGTGTTACTAGGAAATTAAAATGGTTGCACTTCAAATTTTATCAAATAAAAATAATATTGTATCATAATCAATATTTATAATTTCTTTCGAGTAAATCAAAGAATTAAAATTTTGGGTTGATCAAGAAATAAAATTGAAAAGTGAAATAATTAATAAACAATAAAGAAACATATTTAATAACGAATATTATGAATAAGACATGACTCAGAATTTAAACATAAAAATATGAATGACATATTCAGCTTTTATTTATCAACTCCACTTCCCAAACAAAAAGCATTGCTTTGATTAATTTATTTTTAATTTTATGTATATATACAATCAAACTAAATCAAACCGATTTAAGAAATTAATATATGGTTTGATTTTGTTTTAAATTTAACAAATCAATAATATTTATTTATATTTTGATTTTATTAAAGAATACCCACAATTCGGATAGGAATAAATTATCCTCCAAATCATCTCTTCCTCTATTTGAGCTAAGAAAGAAGTCAAATACGTTTGAGCTTTTTATCTTCGAACTAATAAATCATATATATATATATATATATATATATATATATATATATTATAATTATTTGAATATATGATGTTATTTTTCATAAGTAAATATAAATATTTTATACCTTATAATCATTAATTTGAGTTTAATTTACATATTACATATACTACGATATTTTAAAATTTCATTTCTTGAAAAATATGATCAAACATAAGACTCCAAATCTAATTGTCTATACATGGTATAGTATATGACTGATTTTTAATGTACTTCAATAGATTGCTCCTTTAATTTTTGAAAGGTTAACTATTCTATTTAAAGTTCTGTATTGATTATGTGGATGCAGACATGTGATACGGAGTAACCTACAAATAAGCAACACAAAATGCTAAAATTTTGAAACAATGTTGGAAAGTAATGTAAAAGATTC
Organism: Capsicum annuum; assembly: GCF_002878395.1. Taxonomy (NCBI): domain Eukaryota; kingdom Viridiplantae; phylum Streptophyta; class Magnoliopsida; order Solanales; family Solanaceae; genus Capsicum; species Capsicum annuum. Next base: position 73,681,409 of record NC_061113.1, read on the forward strand.
AAATACACTTATCTAATAATGGTAGATATCAATTTATCGATTTCTAATATTCATTTGAAATAACTGTTTCACGTCTTTATAATTTTATAATTATCAATTTATCATTATCTAGTTATAAATCAAAAAATCAAACAAGATTGATAGTTTTATTTTGATTCAAAAATTTAAAATCGACTAAATTACTTTAGATTTAATTTTAATCAAAAAATGATCCATATAATCATGAACACTCACTATTTTAAGAAAGAATTTGACATCCTTTTATTTCTTGAATTGCATATTACAATTGCGTGTTACTAGAAAATTAAAATAATTGCACTTTAAATTTTAACAAATAAAAATAATATTGCATCATAACCAATATTTATATTTTTTTTCGAGTTGAGTAAATCAAAGAAATAATATTTTTTTGATCAAGAAATAAAATTGAAAAGTGAAATAATTAATAAACAATCAAGAATTATATTCAATAACAAATATTATGACTAAGACATAATTCAGAATTTAAATATAGAAATATGAATGCCATATTTAGCTTTTATTTATCAATTCCACTTCCCAAATAAGTAAGATTGCTTTGATTAATTTATTTTAAATTTTATTCATAGATAAAATCAAACTAAATCAAACCGATTTAAGAAATCAATATATGATTTGATTGGTTTTAAATTTAATAATTCAATAATATTTTTTTATTTAAGTTTTATTAACCACAGCTCGGAGAGGAATAAATTCTCCTCCAAATCATCTCTTCCATTATTTATGTTAAGAAAGAAGTCAAATATGTCTGAGCTTTTTGTTTTCGGATCAATAAATTATATAAATAAATTTTATAATTATTTAAATATATGATATTATTTTTTATAATTAAATATAAATATTTTATGCCTTATAATCATTAATTTGAGTTTAATCTACTTATTTTACTTATACTCAAATATTTAAAATTCCATTTCTTGAAAAATATGACCAAACATACCACTTCAAATCTAATTTTCTATATGTGGTGTAGTATATGACTGATTTTTAATGTACTTCAATAGATTTCTCCTTTGATTTTTGAAAGGTTGACTATTCTATTTAAAGCTTTATATTGCTTATGTCGATGTAGACATGTGAAATGAAGTAACCTCTACAATTAGGCAACATAAAATACTAAGTTTCAAAACAAAATTGGAAAGTAATGTAAAAGATTTAAATACACTTATCTAATATTAGTAGAAATTAATTTATTAATTTCTAATATTCATTTGAAATAACCATTTCATGTCTCTATTATTTTATGATTATCAATTTGTCATTAACTAGTTATAAACTAAAAAGTTGAACCAGATTGATAGTTTTTATTTTAATTTAAAAATTTAAAATCGACTAAATTACTTTAGTTTTGATTTTAATCAAAAAATGATCCAAATCAGATCATGAACATTCACAATTTTAAGAAAGAATTTGACATTCTTTTATTTCTTGAATTTGATATTACAATTATGTGTTACTAAGAAATTAAAATAGTCGCACTTCACTTTTTATCAAATGAAAATAATATTGTATCACAATCAATATTTATAATTTCTTTCGAGTTGAGTAAATTAAAGAATTAATTTTTGGCTTGATCAAAAAATAAAATTAAAAAGTAAAATAATTAATAAACAATCAAGATACATATTTAATAACGAATATTATGATTAAGACATAAATTAGAATTTAAATATAGAAATATGAGTGACATATTCAACTTTTATCTATCCACTCCACTTCCAAAATAAGTAAGATTCCTTTGATAAATTTATTTTAAATTTTATTCATAGATATAATTTTAAATTTAATATATATTTTTTTGGATTTGATAATATCTTTTTCAATTTAAAATTTTCATTTTCTCTTTAGTAGACTAATATAGAGGAATATAAAATTTATATATATATGAAAAATTATAAGACTATTAATGAGCATCGTAATAAAAAAAAATTAATATCATTAAAAGTTATAATCTTTTTGTTGGGATAAACGATTAAGTTTCAAATTAAATAATTGTTGGAATCATGAATAGTAGTGAACAGTAAAACGTGCAGGAAAAAGTACTGAGGCTTGACGTAATTTTGCTCCAACTTTAAATGATCATAACTCCTTGTACATAATAATCTGGGTGATCTACTATATATCAACAGAAATCTCTACGATTCTTCTTTCCAATGAAATTGGTTTCATCCAATTTGTCTATCAGAGCAAAAAGTTATGGTCGATCCACTTCAGCCTATCAAAAGTAAATTTTTGGGTCAACTTCAAACAATCATAACTCCTCGTACACAATGATATGGGTGAGATACTATATATCAATAGAAAGATATGAGAGTCCTCTTTCTAGTGAAATTGGTTTCATCCAATTTGAACATCGGAGTAAAACGTTATGGTTGATCTACTTCAGACTATCAAAGCAGTCTACCAAAGGACAAATTCGAGAATTATTTGATTTTTAGGGGCGTTTTGGTCATTTATCCTCACCCAAAATCCATCCAAACTCTATATTAAAGCCTATTAGAAGCATTATATGTTATATTTCATCAAATTCCCTCAAAAAGAAAACCCTAAGATCCTATATCCAACTTCAAGAACCTCCAAAGTTCACCATTAATTCTGCAAATTTATTTAAAATTCCAAGTTCCTAGTTCAAGAACTCCAAGACCATCATTCAAAGGCACGATTAACATCTCAAAAATGAGTATTAATCTAAAGTTCATCATTCAAGGTATATGGGGTTTTTCAACAAGAACTCTCTTTCGTTCTTGTACCCAAAAGTAATTTTCTTTACAAAGGCATGATTTTTATTTGATTTTTACGAATTTGAAGAATGAACCCATATCTTATGATGGTTATTATGAAATCTTGATGTTTATGATTTTAAAAGATGAATTTACATGTGTGGATATATAAAGCATGAATCTTGAACTATATTTATTATGATTTTGATATTTGGGTCGTGAATCCTTATTAGAAATTATTGATGTTGAATATTTGAGATATTTTGAATGATTTGACCTTTTGGTCTTAATGGAGTTGTTTTGAACTCGAGTGTGAAAGAAATCCACAACATGATTGATTTTGATAGATGGAAAGCATGATGGCTCCCGATGTATATTTATATATTACTAAAATTATTTTGTTGTGGATTGTCTTTGAAATGATTTGATCTAAGTCCGGGAGAAATCTTTAGCACCGAGTGGGAGGTATAAAGCGACCTTACTTCCATAGAACTATGTGCCCCCGTAGGAGTGAGCCTGAGGCTGATTTATATAGTGATCACTAGGTTGTGTAGATTTGATATCGATAGTCCTACTTCGATGGCAAGGATAGGACGGCTCTCCCCAACGTGGGTTATATGTTGAACTCCATGTAGCTCACATGATTTATGTCAGTTATAGGATCTCCCAATGTGTGTGTGTTTCCTTATGTCTATGGTGAATGGTGAAGTGATTTGAAAGTGGAATTGTGAAAGTTATTCTTTCGAAAGATGTAAATGATATTTACATTATGAGAATTGATATTCTTGATGAACTGAAAGTGATTGACAAATTATATGATGACTCACATGTGTTATTATACTTATTTCATCTTCTCATGATTATGATGATTTTCTTTGGGCTATGTGAGTCTTTCATACACCCTGCATATTTCTTATAAATATTTATGATGATAATGCTTATAAAACTGCATACACCCCCATATACTCGGTTCCTTTCCTTGGTACTGACCCACATCTTCGGATGTGGTTCTCAGAATGTAGGTTCAGGTGCTCAGTTCCAGGTTCGACAGTGATTTTTCGGGCATGCTATTCTACATCCTCTGTTGTGGTGAGTCCTCATGTTCCGTGGACGTAATGTCTGATGTTGGTTCACAGAATTATTTACATTTGATAACTGAGTATGAGTCAGTTGAGGCATGTCTCAATGGCTCACGGGTTTTATTGATCTTCTTAGAGGCTTGTCAGACTAGTATAGATGTTGGGAGTTGACTAATAAGTCGTATTTTGTTATCTTTCTGAAATTCTTGTATTCTTGGATGATGATTACTCTATTGATATTTGAGGGTTATTTATGAAAACCCCATTGATTTGTGTTGAATTGAATGAAAATGGCTTAAAGCGTTAGCTTGGGGCTACTCTTAGCCTCAAGCATCGTGTGACGCTCCGGGACCCATTTTTCGGGGAGTTACAAACTTGGTATCAAAGCCTAAGGTTTTAAGGTGTCCTAGGGAGTCTGACAAGTAGCGTTAAGTAGAGTCTTGATCATCCGTGTGTAGCGCTCCCCATCTATGAGCAAGAGGCTACAAGACGTTTTAGGAAAAAGTGTGATTTTTTCTTTCAAAAATCTATCGTTCTTAAAGTGTCTCTCTCTGCTATTGATTCGTGCTCTCCTCTTTCAGAAATATGGATACCTCCTGATAGAGAGAAAGAGTTTGGAATTGGTCTTCTTCCCGATACTCAGCCCATTTTTATTTCTCCTTACCGTATGGCCCCAACAGAATTTAAGGAGTTGAAAGAGAAACTCAAAGATCTACTAGATAAGGGTTTCATAAGGCCCAGTGTTTCTCCTTGGGGTGCTCCTGTGTTGTTTGTGAGAAAGAAAGATGGCACTTTGCGTATGTGCATTGATTACTGCCAACTGAATAAAGTCACCGTAAAAAATAAGTACCCCCTTCCGAGAATAGATGATTTGTTTGACCAATTGCAAGATGCAAGTTATTTCTCAAAGATAGACCTTTGTTTCGGCTATCATCAACTCAAAGTTAGGGAGTGTGACATCCCGAAAACCGCTTTCTGAACTTGTTATGGCCATTTTATGTTTTTTGTTATGTCTTTTGGGTTAACTAATGCCCCAGCAGCTTTCATAGACCTCATGAATTGAGTGTTCAGACCATATCTGGATATGTTTGTCATAGTGTTCATCGATGATATACTGGTGTACTCCCGTAGTGAGGATGAACATTCTAATTATCTCCGAACTGTCTTACAAACCCTTAGAGATTACAAGTTGTTTGCCAAGTTCAGTAAGTGTGATTTTTGGCTAAGGTCAGTTGCTTTTCTGGGTCATATCATTTCTTTCGAGGGTATTAGAGTTGATCGCCAAAAGACCGAAGCTATTAGAAATTGGCCTAGTCCTATTTCTCTAACTAATATCTAAAGTTTCTTGGGGTTAGATGGCTATTACCGCTGTTTTGTTGAGGGTTTCTCCTCTATAGCGTCTCCTACGACTCGGTTGACCCAAAAGAAAGTGAAGTTCTTATGGTTCGAATCTTATGAGAAGAGTTTTTAGGAGTTGAAGTCTCGAGTCACTTCAGCCCCTATTTTGACTTTGCCTGATGGTGTTGATGGTTTTGTGGTGTACTGTGATGCGTCGAGAGTTGGTTTAGGTTGCATGTTGATGCAGAAGGGTAAGGTGATAGCTTATGCTTCTAGATAGTTGAAACTTTATGAGAAAAATTACCCTACCCATGACCTTGAGTTGGCTGCTGTTATGTTTGCTTTGAAAATCTGGAGACACTATTTGTATGGTGTCCATGTTGATGTTTTCACTGATCATAAGAGTTGCAGTATGTGTTTAACCAGAAAGAATTTAATCTTAGGTAGAGACAATGGTTAGACTTGTTAAAGGACTATGATATGAGTGTGCTGTACCATCTGGTCAAGGCCAATGTTGTGGCGGATGCCCTAAGTAGAGTGTCCATGGGTAGTGTTTCGTATGTGGTATAATGTAAGAAAGATTTGGCTCGTGATGTACATCGTTTGGCTAGATTGGGAGTTAGGTTGTTTGACTCTGCTGAAGGTAGTATAGGGGTTTAGAGTAGTTTCGAATCCTCCTTGGTTTTGGAAGTGAAGGAAAAGCAATACTTAGATGCTAGTTTGGTCAGACTGAAGGAGTTAGTCAAGGACCAAAAAGTAGAGGTTTCCTCCCAAGGGGGAGATGGTGTGTTGAGATTGCAGGGTAGATTGTGTGTCCTAAATGTTAACGATCTGAGACAGAGGATTATGGCTGAAGCACAAGAGGTGCGATATTCTATTCATCCTCGTACTACCAATATGTACTGAGACTTGCGGGAAATCTATTGGTAGAGTGGCATGAAGAAAGATGTAGCAACGTTTGTAGCTAAGTGTGCAACATACCAACAGGTTAAGGTTGAACACCAAAGACCTAGTGGTATGATGCAAGAGTTTAGTATTCCCACCTAGAAGTGGGAAGAGATAAATATGGACTTAGTGATTGGTTTACCTCCTTCCCGACGCCATCATGATTCCATTTAGGTTATGGTTGATAGGTTGACTAAGTCTGTTTATTTCTTGCCTGTTCATGCTTCATATACTGCTGAGGATTACGCTAGATTGTATATCCGAGAGCTAATCAAACTGCATGGAGTTCCCTTGTCTATCATTTTGGATAGGGGTACTCAGTTCACTTCGTAATTTTGGAAAGCTTTTTAGAAGGGTCTTGGTACCCAAGTGCTTTTGAGTTCTGCTTTTCATCCGCAGACCGATGGTCAGGATGAGCAGACCATCCAGACCTTAGAGGATATGTTGAGAGCTTGTGCACTTGACTTTAAGGGAAGTTGGGATGATTACTTACCGTTGATAGAGTTTGCTTACAATAACAGTTTCCACTCTAGTATTGGCATGACTCCGTTTGAAGCCTTATATGGGAGGAAGTGTAGATCACCCATAGCTTGGTTCGAGGTAGTTGAAATGGTTATGAGTGGTCCTGATTCAGTATTTGAGGCTATGGAAAAAGTTAAGTTGATTAGGGAAAGGTTGAAAAGTACACAGAGTCTTCAGAAGTCATATGCGGATGTTAGAAGGAGAGACCTTGAGTTTGAAGTTGGTGACCTAGTGTATCTAAAAATTTCACCTATGAGGGGGGTGAAGAGATTCGAAAAGAAGGGGAAGCTTAGTCCCTGTTATGTTGGTCCTTACAAAATTCTTAGCTGTGTTGGAAAGGTAGCTTATGAGGTTGAGTTTCCTTTCGAGTTGTCCTCTGTTCATCCAATATTCCATGTCTCTATGCTTAGAAAGCATATTAGCAATGCTGTGGTAGTGGATTCCTCTGTGAGTGCTGACATTCAAGAAAATCTTTCTTTTGATGAGATTCCTGTTGAGATTCTTGATTTCAGTGTTCGAAGACTAAGGAACAAAGAAGTTCCCTTAGTTAAGGTGTGGTGGCGAAACCAATCTGTTGAGGGTGCAACTTGGGAAACTGAGGTGGATATGCGATCCAAGTACCCGGACCTATTTTCTGTGAACTCCGATAAAGCCGAAGTTACCGTTCTTTCCTAAATCATGCGCTTCTGATAAAAGTTGCAGTAGTTCAGCTGTCATTTATTATGTGTTCAGTTGTAGTTTCTTGAATTTATGCATTCTATGTTGCATTCGGAGTGAGAAATAATGTGGTTATGAGTCTAACAAATGGTTTTATCTGTATGCTCTATTCCTTATCTAATCTTGGCATGTCTAGCATCATTCAAGGATGAATGTTTCCAAGGGGGGTTGATGTAATACCCCAGGAAATTTTTCATTGAAATTTTGTACGTAAACGTGTTGGGTTCTATCTTGTTGAATGAATTATAAATTTTCCGTGTGGAATGTATTAGATTATTACCCACCATTGCATAGAGTATCGAATAATATTTCCAACGATATGTGGATTATCCAAAACAGTCACCTGAGCGACGAGTTATGAATATTCCAATCGAACCGTGAATAGCAGTGAGCAGTAACACGTGCAGGAAAAAGTATTGAGGCCTGACCTTTTTTTCTCCAAGTTTAAACGATCATAAGTACTTGCCCATAACGATATGGGTGATCTACTATATATCAACTGAAAGCTCTGTGATTACTCTTTCCAATGAAATTGGTTTCATCCAATTTGTCTATCGGAGCAAAAAGTTATGGTCGATCTACTTCAGCCTATCAAAAGCAAATTTTTTGGTCAACTTCAAACAATCATAACTCCTTGTACACAATGATCTGGGTGAGATACTATATATCAATAGAAATATATGGGAGTCCTCTTTCTAATGAAATTGGTTCTATCCAATTTAGATATCGAAGTAAAACGTTATGGTTGATCTATTTCAGACTATCAAAATAGTCCACCAAAGGATAGATTCAAGAATTATTTGATTTTTAAGGGCGTTTTAGTCATTTCCCCTTACCTAAAATCCATCCAAACCCTATATTAAAGCCTATTAGAAGCATTACATGTTATATTTCATCAAATTCCCTCAAAAAGAAAACCCTAAGCTCCTACATCCAACTTCAAGAACCTCCAAAGTTCACCATTAATTCTGTAAATTTATTCAAGATTCCAAGCTCCTAGTTCAAGAACTCCAAGAACCATCATTCAAAGGCACGATTAACATCTCAAAAATGAGTATCGATCTAAAGTTCATCATTCAAGGTATGTAGGATTTTTCAACAAGAACTCTCTTTTGTTCTTGTGCCCAAAAGTAATTTTCTTTACAAAGACATAATTTTTATTTGATTTTTACGAATTTGAAGCATGAACCCATATCTTATGATGATTATTATGAAATCTTGATGTTTATAATTTTGAAAGATGAATTTACATGTGTGGAGATATAAAGCATGAATCTTGAACGATATTTATCATGATTTTGATATTTGGGTCGTGAATCTCCATTGAAAATTGTGTTTTTTTTTTGAGAAAATGTGTGTTATAAGCATGTTGATGTTGAATATTTGAGCTATTTTGAATGATTTGACTTTTTGGTCTTAATGAAGTTGTTTTGAACTCGAGTGTGAAAGAAATCCACAACGTGGTTGATTTTGATAGATAGGAAGCATGATGGCTCTCGACGTATATTTATATATTACTGAAATTGTTTTTTCATGGATTGCCTTTGAAATAATTTGAGCTAAGTTTGGGAGAAATATTTATCACCGAGTGGGAGGTATAAACCAACCTTACTTCCCTAGAACTATGTGCCCCCGTAGGAGTGAGCTTGAGGCTGATTTATGTAGTGATCACTAGTTTGTGTGGATTTGATATCGATAGTCCTACTCCGATGGCAAGGATAGGATGGCTATCCCCAACGTGGGTTGTACGTTGGACTCCATGTAGCTCACATGGTTTATGTCGGTTATAAGATCTCCCAATGTGTATGTGTTTCCTTGTGTCTATGGTGAATAATGAAGTGATTTGAAAGTGGAATTGTGAAAGTTATTCTTTCAAAAGATTTAAATGATATTTACATTATGAGAATTGATATTCTTGATGAACTGAAAGTGATTGACAAATTATATGATGACTCACATGTGTTATTATACGTATTTCATCCTCTCATGATTATGATGATTTTCTTCGGGCTATGTGAGTCTTTCATACTTCCTGCATATTTCTTATAAATATTTATGATGATGATGTTTATAAAACTGCATACACCCTCATATACTCGATTCCTTTCCATGGTACTGACCCATATCTTCGGATATCGGATGCATTTTCTCAGAATGTAGGTTCAGGTGCTCAGTTCCAGGTTCGACAGTGATTCTTTGGGCATGCTGTTCTACATCCTCTGTTGTGGTGAGTCCTTATGTTCCGATGATGTGATGTCTGATGTTGGTTTCACGAAATTATTTACATTTGATAACTGAGAAAAAGTCAGTGGGGCATGTCTCAGTGGCTCGCTGGTTTTATTGATCTTCTTAGAGGCTTGTCAGAATAGTATAGATGTTGGAGTTGACTAATAAGCCGTATTTTGTTATCTTTCTGAAATTCTTTTATTCTTGGATGATGATTACTCTGCTGATATTTGAGGGTTATTTATAGAAACCCCGTTGATTTGTGTTGAACTGAATGAAAATGGCTCAAGGGTTAGCTTGGGGTTACTCGTAGCCTCAAGCACCGTGTGACGCTCCGGGACTCGTTTTGCGAGGCGTTACATGATATTAGTAACAACAAGGAAAATAGCTACAATGAAGGGAAAAGAGGATCATACAATGATGCAACAAAGATAAACAATAATGATGTAAGTTTGAATCTTGCACATGTAAAAAATAATGAAGTTAGAAGGGAAAAGACACAAATCCTAAGGATGAATGTAACAAAAGTCACCAAGGGAATAATTAGACATAACAACAGGGGAAATAGATGGGGATAAGCTTTACAAAGATAATGCTCTCCAAGACTAATGCACCAACATCTAAAACTATCACAACTCAAGATCATTTACTTATACCTAAGGCTAGCATAAACCAAAAATAATAAAAAAATATGGAAGAGGTTAAAAAAAAGGAAAAGGAAGCAAGCAACATCATAAAGCCACAATAATAAGACACAATGAATTAGAATGAATAACTAAATAAAACAATTCTTCAACAACAACAACAATAACAAATTGAGAGATTTCAACATGATATTAGAGAGGATGAGCCAAATACACTACTGAGACAAGGAAAAAACATCACCAGTTAGAGCAAAATTTAGGCGAAGGGATTATTAGAAATAAGAAGAAGGAGATTGTTCAAATCAATGAGCAAAAGTAGGGTTATAATCTATCTATTTTTTTATACAATATCAAAAACCTCTTTGGATAATGAGTATTAAACAAATGCTTGATACTATGGCTACTGACCAAGATATAGTATTAGAAGAAACACCATAAGCAACCTTACCATCCAAAAAAGTCACTAGTGAAAGCTTTACATGATTTTATTACTCATAAAAAACAATTCACTTTACATGATATCATTACTCAATAAAAACAAGATGCAATTATGTTTATTAAAAATGTCATTTATGAAGAATATAAGGTGGAAGATGCAGAGAAAATGAATAAGACTTAAAAAGTTCTATAAGTTGCAACACATGCAGGGATTTCTCCAAAAACAATTAGTAAAGGGAAGAGGGAAAGAAACAAAGTAGAAGCCACCAAGCCTACCAGGGTAGAACCTATGAAAGTTGTGAAATGTAATAATAAATAATTCAGGTAGCTTTATTTTGGAAAATTAGATCTATAAGAACTCACCACTCTTTTTAAAGGGTCCAAATGCTTTAGTGGAGCCTTTCCAAGACAATAGATAGGTTTAGAGGTATAAAAAAGATTGAGAATGCCTTATGATAATTATAATCAGAATGGAAAAATTTGGATCTTTGTACAAGAGAATACTCAAGTTAGGGTTGTTGCAGATTCAAACCCTCAATTAACTTTATAGTTAACCTTCCAAGACTATAAGAGATTAATCTTTACCACCATTATATATTCTAAATATTATGAAAATGAACATTAAGGCTGTGGGATGACATACATGTGTTAAGGCATTATTAGGAACTCCCTTGGCTAGTAGGGTGAGACTTTAATGTTATTATGAATGTTGAAAAAAAGATAGAGGGCCTTCTTTCAACTCCTATAGAATATTAAAATTTTGCCTTTTGCATTAATTCTTGTGAACTCTTTGACATTTGTTTCAGAGGGAGTCCTTTCACTTGGTGGAATGGAGGAGTTAATTTTGAATGTATTTTCAAAAAGTTGGATAGGCTGGTTATAGATCAGTATTTTATGGACTTATTAGAACTGTAGAGATTGATCATTTGGACAGAGCAGGCTTGGACATGTACCTTTATTGTTGACTTGTGGGGGACAGGCCCCAAACTTTAGTAAACCTTATAGGTTCCTAAAATTTTAATTGAAAAAAAAGATTTTAAAGATATGGTGAAAGAAAAATAGTTTGTAGATGAGTCTAATGATGTGTTTGTAGAATTGAAGCCTAAGATGAAGAAGACATAAATTTCCTTTTCCAGCTTGAGCAAAGGAAGGTTTGTGGACATATTTAAATAATAGAACATCAGGGAAGAAACTGTCAGACTAAAGAGGATCTTTTTGAGGAATTCCCTATTGCTGAAAATAGGAAAGTATTACAAAAGACACAGGTAGAGCTAAAGTAGTACCTTCATTTTGAGAAGGAATTTTGGAAGAAAAAGGCTAGTTACTAGTGGTTTAATGAAGGTGATAGGAATACAAAGACTTATCATAGAGTTGATGGGAATTTTATGATCAAGATGTTTGATAAAATGGGCTTTAATAAAGCTACAATTGATAAGATTTGGAGATTGATTTCTAATAATTGGTATTCTATTCTCATCAATGTCCATGCTCATAGTTTCTTTCATTCTTCAAGGGAAGTTAAGCAAGGTGTTCCTTTATCCCCTGTCCTTTTTTTTGTCTACAGAGTTAATGTCTAGAACCCTGAATAATTTGTTTTATAACAAGTATTTCAGGGATTTTGATTGCCTTAGTGTAGTTATAATCTGAACCATATTGCATATGCTGATGGTACAAATATTTTTGTATCTGCTGATAAAAAGTCCCTTTAGATGGTCATGAATACATCAGGGGATATGCTTTTTATTTGTCTATCATAAGACTACTAAGACTATTATTCAAGAAGTAGAATATTGTACAAATTTTTCAAAGGGCAGGTTTCCTCTTACCTATTTAGGCTAACCTATAGGTCATCCTAGGAAAATGAAAAATTATTTTGTAGATCTCATGAAGAAGGTTCAAAATAAATTGTAGGCTTGGAAAGGGAAACTCTTACCATGTGGGGAAAGACAATATTGATTAACAATGTTCTTCAAAGCATTCCTATACACTTGTTTTCAATATTAATTTGCCTAAATTTGTATTGCATGACTTACATAGAGTTTTTGTTTAATTCTTTTAGAGTTTTAAAGTAGAGGGTAGGAGTAAGCATTAAGAGTCATGGCCTAAAATCTATCTACCTAAAAAAGAAGGAGGATTGGAATTTAGATCAATATTTGATGTTTTAAAGGCCTTGTATGCTAAACTATCGTGGGTTTTTAGGACCAAAAAGTCTTTATGGACTCAATTCATATGGAATAAGCATTATAAAAGGCATAGACCTCAGCTGGTAGAATGAATGGGGGGTTCAAAATTATGGAATAACATATTAGAAGTCAAGGATTTCATAGATTAGGAAATTTGGTGGGAAACTTAATAAGGTAACTCTAGCATTTAATTTGACAATTTGACCCAATTGGGGGTCCTTCACTATTATCTTTCTATTACTAATGTTAACAATTATGGTATGGATGAATTCAATAATCATATGGTGCAAGGTTCTTGGAATGAAAATTTACTAATTCAAATATTTTCTAAAGAGGTTTGTCTACACAAAAAGAATAAGTTGGCAGTGATATAAGAAACTTAAATTGGGATAATCCCAAGTGGATGTTAAATAGCACAGGAAATTTTTCTATAAAAGGTGTTTGGGAGGTGATAAGGCATATGGGGGAAACACAGGAGGAATTTTAATTATTTGAGAGAAAAGAGTGCCTTTTAAGGTGTCTTTATACTTTTGGTGATTTTGCAAAAAGAGAATTCCTATTGGGAAAATCTTAATGAATTCTTAAGGGGCTAAAACAGTTCATTATTGTTGCTATAAAGGAAGCTTTGTTGAGACCTTTAAACATCTATTCATGAATTTTCCAATGTTAAGGATGATTTAGAGTATTTATGCTAATACAACAAGCATGCAGGGTCATTTCGTTCAACTTAAAAGACCATTAATAAATGGTGGAATTTTAAAGGTCCTCCATTGAAACCTTTGTTTAGAGCTATGCCACCATTTATATTGTAGGTAATTTGGAAGAGGAGAAATATAATGCATCATAGAGGTAGAATGTCTTATAATAAATAGTATCATTATGGAGGTCAATAGAAATGTTCATATTCTTGCAATGTACATATATCCCTAGATTTTTTGAGGAGTATATACCTACTATTGATTGTCAATACTTGAATCCTTCTAAGGTTGGGGATGCAAATGCAATTCAAATTACAGGCCAATGTTTAGATACTTTTTGTATTAGGGACAATAATGGAGATCTGATTTTTGTAGAGTCAATAAGAATAGAGGAGGGGACTAGCTTAATGGCTGAAATAGTAGCGTTAAAAAGTGTCACACCCCAAATTTTTGGCCCTTGAAAATTTCTTAAGCTTTGATCTCACTGCCTTGATTAAGACTCACCCCACGAGTCGTATGGTTTCTTGATGAGTCAGGTGACCCTAGTAGTAAGGTATACAATGAATGGTGTTTGAGTTTTTGTCCTAGTTACGACTTGGGTACACGAGTTATTGGGATGAGCCTTAACCAAATTAGTAAGTTTTTGGATTAATTCTTCTCTGAGTAGTAGTGGTTCACTAAAAGCTGTAAGGATATGTTATGAGTTAATTGGTGAAATCGTAAGATGTCCAGTGTCTAACCCATTTGAGTTTTTAGTTGACTACGACTAGACCTTACGAGTCGTAAGTTATGGTTACGAGTAATCTTGTTTAGTCATAAGGTTGAAAGTGTATAGGGGTTTTGGTTACGACTCATAGTCTTGAGTCGCAAGGAGGGGTTATGAGTTAATGGTTAACTCGTAGTCAAGGATGATGATTTTCTAGATTTTAAGTTAAGGGCATTCTGGACATTTCCCCTTTTTCCCAACTTGAAACCCACGTCTTATAACCTCTTTAGGATAATATTAGCCCTCATAAAACATGTGAAATAACTTTTCAAAAAATCTCTATCCTCAAGGTCAAGAGCACTTAGTGTTTTTAAGAGATTAATCAATTGGGACTTTCAAAGATGATTTCTCTCCATAGTTTCTTAGCGTTTAAGGCATGTTACTCTTCCCTCATTGTCAATATTGTAAAAGCATGTGGTTTAAAGTTTTGTTCATGAGATATTGATTTTGGTTTTGAACTATGGGTTGATGGTTTTGAATATAAATTTCTTAAGTGTTTCTTTCTTTATTTTTATGAAGCTATTGTGCTTAAATTAATGGTTGGCTATTGTGCATTATCACTTGGCTTGACTAATTTCTTGAAACTAACGCATGGTATAAATGGTTAAATTGTTACGGACGGTTTTGAAATTCTTATGGGGTCCACGGGAATCCCCCAAATGATTTTATTATGAAAATCTTGTGGGGTACATGGGAATTCCCTAAGTGACTTTAATAATAGAGTCTGCGGGGTACATGAGAATCCCTTAAGTGTTGGCTACTGATATTGTTTGCAAGATATAGTCAGTATGATGACACTACTTAGTAATGCCTTAATAATTGACTTCTAGAATTAGTGGTTTGGAATGTGTTAAATGTTTTAATTGGGCAGTAATGGAGGTTGTGATAGCTAGATGTGAAGGTGTCAGTCCAAAGGACAGATATTGGGAACTCATGTTTGTCGATATGAGGGTTGGTCTTAATGATCATGTGTTTGTGGGGTATAATATAATCCATGAAGCCTATATATATATATATGTATCATGGACGGCGAAGGGTATAAGGGAATCTTGACCCATTATGATATCTCTGATTCATGCATCTAACACGTACTAGGGCCCGTTCAGGGGGTAAAACTGGACCCATATAGCCCGTGGGTGACTTATGATGGTAAAGCTACATAATCCAGGTTAAATGTTTTAAAATTCATGTTAAACCTTATTCCTTATCCCTATATGGTGTATATATATGCATTTGTATATGGTTATGTGCATTGGTTTGACTTGGTTTTGGATTGATGGCATTTCTTTATCCTTATTCTTGAGTTTCATGCCAGCGTTCACCCTGTTAACCGTCTTTAGATGCTGTATCTCCATGCGATGTAGAAACTTTCCATACTTTTACTTCTCCTGGTTAGTGATATGGTGATTCGAGGAAAACTTTTGAGTCAGACTAAAGTAGCGAGCTTTCATACTCCTGAAGACCCTATTTTATGCCATGGATTTCTTTATATCTTTATTATTCCTTTTGTTTTTTGATTGGCTATGGTCGGGGGCATGTCCCAACTGGATATTCTTTAGATTTGATTAGAGTCTTTGTCAGACTATTGTGGGCATGGTCGGTGTCTGTATTGGTATTGATATTGATATTGGCATTGGTATTGGTTGGTTATTTAATTATGGATAGTTGGTTTTAGTTATAACTTAATATAATGTCTTTAATTTGATATCCTCTTATCTTGTTATTTGTTTGAAATTCATCTGATATGGGGTATGAGGTTGTTAATGGTTTAGGTAGTGAGGGTGGTCTTCAGTCCTGGTTGGACTTGAGATGCCCGACACAGATAGGCCCTGGTACGGATCGAGTCAAGATGGTATTAGAGCGTGCTAGGTTCATGGTCAATTAGGTTTCCACAAAGCCGTGTTGAGTAGAGTCTCTTTTAAGGGTGTGTAGCATTCCACATTCATAAGGGAGAGGTTACGAGGCATTTAGGAATGTTTCTTTTTCTTGTGTTCTATTTTTGGAATGTAGAATCTAAGGTCTTGAAATCTTTTCTAATTTCCAATTTTTCACTTTTTAGATCATGCCTCCCAGATGATCTGTAGCTCATGGAAACTCCGCTATCCCACCTGTGTACAATGTTGATAGGACACACCCTACTTATGGGGTCTAGACCCTATCTAAGGGTCCAGTTCCTAATTGCCCTTCTGGATTTCCACTGGTCCCCTCTAGTCCTTCTTGAGCTCCTCAAGATGATATGACGATTGCTGAGTTTCTTTAATCTATTCATATGTTGGCTCAGTTGGTTGCTTTTTAGTCTAAGCGTGGTGCTTTTATTACTTTGTCTTCTGAGGCCACAAGGATCGGCTAGTTTACTAGGTTGATTCCTCCAACCTTTATTGGTGTTAAGGTTGAGAAGGATCCTTAAAATTTCCTTGAAGAGATGGAAAAGATCTTCCGTGTGATGCAAGCCACTAATGTAGAGGGCGTGGAGCTTGCCATCTACCAATTGAAAGATGTGGCGTATTAGTTGTACGAGGAATAAAACCGGTCAAGGGGTGATATGATGAGTCAACCCTATGGGATGATTTTTCTAGTGCCTTCCTGGAATGCTTCTTTCCTAAAGAGCTGAGAGAGGTAAAAAAAGAAGAATTTGTTAACTTGAAGCAAGGCAAGATGTCATTCAAGGATTATGCCTTGAAGTTTCACCAGTTATCTCGGTATGCTCTGAAGTTAGTGTCTAGCATGAGGGATAATATGAGAAAGTTCAATTTTAGGTTGTTCCAAGACTTGATTTTGGAGAGCAAGGATACTTTGTTAAACAAGGACATAGATATCCCCAGGTTGGTTATGTATATATAGCAGGTTGAGGAAGAGAAGAAGAAGCAAGCAGCGATAGGGAAGAGGCAGAGTAAGAAGTTTAAATTTTTTGATTAGGGTAGAGGTCAAAAACAAAGTGGCAGGGATAGTGGAAAGTGGTCCAAGAAGAAGTGGGGCAATTCTCAATCCTACTCAACAGCTAGTGATCCCTACCCAATGCCACTTAGTGTCAGACATTTTCAGGGTGGCGATAGTTCTAGGGCACAAGGTACCCAATCTTTGGCTAGTAGGGCCCAATAAGCTCCATCATATCCTTTCTGCAAATTTTTATAGTCGATTGCATCAGGGTTTCTGTTATGAGGGAAGGGACAAGTGCTTCAAGTGTTGTTAGATAGGGTATATTATAATAAACTATCCCGTGGGTAAAGTTTCTTCTGGGGAAAACAAGGTTACTATTGTCTTTTCATCAGCTCCAACACTGGTCAAAATCATCTCTATTCTCTCACTACCCATCAGGAGTTTGAGGCATCACCTGATGTCGTTACCAGTATGTTGAAACTCTTTTCCGCTAATGTGTATGTTTAGTTATCCATGGTCCACTCTTTCTTATATGACCCCATTTATGGCCGTGCATTTTGGTTTCACTCTCGAGTATATTTCAGACTCCTTTTCTATTTCAACTTCAGTGGGTGAATATGTGGTAACTATAAGATTCTATAGAAGTTGTGTGGTATCTGTGGGTGGTAGAGAGACTTTGGTGGATCTGGTAGAGTTTGACATGGTTAATTTTGATGATATGTTAGGAGTGGATTGGTTGCACTCGTGCTATTCTTCTTTAGACTGTCAGACCTATTAGGTCACGTTTTAATTCCCTAATGAGTCAGTTAATGAGTGGGATGGTTGTTCTCTAGTGCCTAAGGGAAGTTTTATATCATATCTTAGAGCCCAAAGATTAATCTTTAAGGGGTGGCTTTATCATTTGGTCTGCGTTAAAGATTCTAACTCGGAGAGTACTTCTTTACATTCTGTCCCAGTGGTGAACAAATTTACTGAGGTCTTACTTGATGAACTTCCTGGAGTCCCTCTCTATAGTGAGATTGATTTTGAGATTGATCTTGTTTTGGACACTCGTCCAATCTCTATTCTCCTATATAGAATGGCTCTACCTGAGTTAAAAGATCTTAAGGAACAACTAAAGGATCTTTTAGACAAGGTTTTCATCTATCCTAGTGTGTCCCCATGGGGTGCGCCTGTTCTATTCGTGCGCAGAAAGAATGGTTCCCTTCAGATGTGTATTGATTACCGATAATTAAATAAGGTGACGATAAAGAATAAGTACCCTTTTTCATTGATAAATGATCTGTTTAATTTGCTTCAGGTTGTTAAGTTTTTCTCCAAGATTAATTTTTGGTTCGGGTATCATCAGTTAAAGATTAGGCAGGTAGATATCCGTAAGACTACCTTCCCTACTCGATATGGGAATTTTGAGTTCTTGGTTATGTTTTTTGGATCAACTAATGCCCCGACAACATTCATGAATTTAATGAACAGGGTTTTCCATCAGTTTTTGGATTTTTTTGTCATTGTATTTATAGATGATATTTTGGTGTACTCTAAGAGTTAGGTGGATTATGTCAATCACCTCCATATTGTATTACAGACCTTGAAAGATCAACAATTGTATGCCAAATTTTCAAAATGTGAATTCTGGCTGAATGCTGTTACTTTTTTGGGTCATGTCATTTCTAGCGAAGGGATCATGATAGATCCATAGAAAGTTGCAGTGGTTAAAAAGTGGCCTAGGCCCACGATTCCAACTGATATTCGGAGCTTCTTCGGTTTAGCCAGTTACTATAGGAGGTTTGTGGTAAGTTTCTTGACTATAGCTGCCCCATTGACTAAGTTGGCCCAAAAAAAGGAAGTTCTTATAGTGTAATGGTTGTGAGGGTAGTTTTGAGAAGCTAAAAGACAAGTTGACTTCAACTCCAGTTTTGACCTTGCCCGAGGGTAATAATGGATTCGTGGTTTATTATGATGCATCTTGTGTGGGGCTTGGTTGCATTTTGATGCAACATAGCAAGGTGATAGCTTATGCCTCTAGATAGTTGAAAATGCATGAGAAGAGTTACCTGACTCATGACCTAGAGTTGTTGGTCGTGGTGTTTGCATTAAAAATATAGCGTCACTATTTTATGAAGTGCATATGGATATCTTTTCAGATCATAACAGCCTGCAATATGTTTTCACACAAAAAGAGCTTAATCTTAAGCAGAGGTGGTGGCTTGAGCTGCATAAGGATTATAACATGAGTCTTCACTATTACCCAGGTAAAGCTAATGTAGTTGCTGATACTTTTAGTAGGTTATCCATGGGGAGTCTAGCTCATATGCATGAGGAGAAATGAGAATTGGTAAAGGATATTTACCATTTTGATAACCTTAGGTTTCATCTCTTATACTCTGAGAATGGTGGTGTGTTTGTGCATCAGGTGGCGCAGTTATCTATTGGTACTAAAATAAAGAAGAAATTGAAATCAGATCCTGTCTTGATAAAGATTAAGGGGGATGTGGGATAGCAAAATATTGTAGCGTTTGAGATTGGTAGTGATGGTATCTTAAGGTACCAAGACAGATTATGTGTTCCTAATGTAGATGGGTTGAGAGAAAGGATCTTGGGTGAGGCTCATGAGTCATGATATACTATTTATCCTTGTTCAATAAAAATGTATCATAACCTTAAGAAGATTTATTGGTGGAATAATATGAAATGGGATGTGGCTAGTTTTGTGGCTAAGTGCATGGTATGTCAGCAAGTGAAAGTTGAGCACTTGAGGCCCAGAGGATTGTATCAGGAAATTGAGTTGCCTGTGTGGAAATGGGAAGTGATCTATATGGATTTCTTTACTGATCATCCTCAGTCTTGAAATCAATTTGATTCGATTTGGGTCATTGTGATTGAATGACAAAGTTTTGTCACTTTTTGCCAGTAAGGACTAATTTTTTGGTAGAGTATTTTACAATGTTGCACCTCCAAGATCTTGTGAAGTGGCATGGGGCATCTATTTCTATCATTTTGAATTAATGTAAGAAATTTTAATTGCACTTTTAGCGCTTGTTTTAGAGAGGTTTAGGAACTAAAGTGAGCCTTAGTACCTCTTTCTATCCACAGTCGGATGGGCAAGAGGAAAGGACCATTCAGTCATTAGAGAATATGCTTTGGGCTTATGTGATTGACTATGGTGGTAGTTCGATTGATCATTTACCTCTCGTAGAGTTTGCATATTATAATAGCTACCACTCTAGTACTGGGATAGCTCTGTTTGCAGCTTTGTATGGCAGGAGGTTTAGATCTCTTATTCGGTGGTTTGAGGTTGGTGAGGCAGAAATGTTTAGCCCAGATTTGGTCACCAGGCCATGAAGAAAGTGAAGGTGATTCAAGATAAACTTAAGAACGACCAAATTTGCCAAAAGTCCTATGCGGATTTGAGGCATCGATAGTTAGAATTTGACATTGGGGATAGGGTATTCTTGAAGGTATCTTCCATGAAGGGAGTAATATGGTTTGGGAAGAAGGGGAAGCTCAATATCCGGTATATTAGCCCATACTTGGTCTTGAGCAGGGTTGGTAGTGTCGAGTATGTGTTGGAGTTTCCCTCTAGTTTAAGCTTTATTAACTCGGTGTTCTATGTTTTGATGTTGAGAAAATGCATGGGTCATTCTTGGATGGTTGTTCCCTTGGAGGAGGTGGGTATTTCAGACTCCCTATCCTATAAAGGGTCCCGGTTCAAATTTTTGATCAACAAGTTCGTCGTTGTAGATGAAAGACATAACTTTGGTAAATATTCTATGGAGGAACCACAAGATTGAACAGGCTACTTGGGAAGCCGAAGAGGACATGAAGTCCAAGTATCCATTCTTGTTCTGTGCTGCGAATAATCGTGCCTAAGGTATGTGTTTTTATAACATCTTTGTTTTCTAACTTTTTTAAAGGTAATAGTAGTGATGTACAAGGTCTAATCATGCTAGTAAATGCCCTGTCCCATCATTCGAGGATGAATGATCCAAGTGGGGGAGAATTGAAACACCTCAAATTTTTGGCCCTTGAAAATTTCTTGAGCTTTGATTTCACTGCCTTGATTACGACTCACCCTATGAGTCATATGGTATCTTGATGGGTTAGGTGACCCTATCCATAAGGTGTCCAGTGAATGGTGTTTGAGTTTTTGTCCTGGTTATGCCTTGCATACATGAGTCGTAAGGACTCGTGACGAGTTGTAAGGAGTCATGACGAGTCGTTAGGATGGTCTGTAACTAAATAAATAAGTTTGTGGCTTGATTTTTATATAAGTACGAGTAGATCACTAAGAGCTATGAGGATATGTTACGAGTGGTTAGGTAAAATCATAGGATGTCCAGTGTCTAACCCATTTGAGTTCTGAGTTGCCTACGACTAGACCCTATGAGTCGTAAGGTCTGTTTTTGAGTAATCTGGTTGAGTCGTAAGGTTGATAGTGTATGGGGGTCCTGGTCGCTGTCTTGGTTATGACTCATGGTCATGAGTCGTAAGGAGGGGTTATGAGTTAATGTTTGTCTCATAGTCAAGGACGACGTTTTTCCAACATTTAAGTTAAGGGCATTCTGGACATTTCCCCTTTTTCCCAACTTGAAACCCACGTGTTATAAACTCTTTAGGGTAATATTATCCCTTATAAAACACATCAAATAACTTCTTAAACACTCTCTAATCCTCAGGGTCAAGAGAACTTAAGGTTTTCAAGAGATTAATCGATTGGGGCTTCCAAGCGAGATTTTTCTCCGTACTTCTTAGTGTTTAAGGCATGTTACTCTTCCCTCATTGTCAATATTTTAAAAGCAGGTGGTTTAAAGTTTTTTTCATGATATATTGATGTTTGGTTTTAAACTATGGGTTGAGGATTTTGAATATAAATTGCTTAAGTATTTTTTCCATGATATTTATGAAGCTATTGCGCTTAAATTGATGGTTGGTAAATGCATTGGGGTGCATGGGAATGGTGGATAGAAATAAGGGTACAAAGGAATCCCTAAATCAAATTGTTTGGTATGGAAATTAGTAATAATCTCAATCCACTTGCATAATTGAATTTTGGTCTATGCATTACCACTTAGCTTGACTTATTTCTTGAAACTAATGCATGGTTTAAATGATTAAATGGTTAAGTATTGTTTTTAAAACCTTATGGGGTACACGAAAATCCCCCAAGTGATTTTATGAAAACCTTGTGGGGTACACAGGAATCCACCAAGTGAATTTTATAATGGAGTCTGTGAGGTACATGGAAATCCCCTAAGTGTTGGCTAATGACATTGTTTGAAAGTTATAGTCGGTATGACAATACCACTTAATAATGCCTTAATAATTGACTCCTGAAATTGGTGCTTTGGTTATGTGTCAAATGTTTTAATTGGGAAATAATGGGGGTTGTGATAGCTAGCCGTGAAGGTGTGAGTGCGAAAAATAGAAACTGGGAACTTATGTTTGCAGATATGAGGGTTGTTCTTGATAACCATGTGCTTGTGGGGTACAATGAAATACCCTAAGCCTATACACGTATATATGTATCATGGAGGGCGAAGGGTACAAGGGAATCCCTGGCCATCTATGATATCTTCGGTTCGTGCGGCTAACACGCACAGGGGCCTGTTCAGGGGGTAACATTGGACCCATATATCCCATAGGTGGACTTATGATGGTAAATCTACACAATCTAGGTTAAATATTTTAAAGTTCATGCTAAGCCTTATTCCCTTTCCAGGCATGGTATATATATGTATTTACATATGGTTATATGCATTGGTTTTACTTGGTTTTGGAGATGGCATTACTTTATCCTTATCCCTAAGTTATATGCTAGCATTCATCCCGCTAAATGTCTTTGGACGTTGTCTCCCCACAGGATGTATGAACCTGCCATACTTCCACTCATACTATTCTCCAAAAGACTCTATTTCATACTATGGATTTCTTTAGATCTTTATTATTCCTTTTGGTTTTGGTTTGTCTATATTGAGGGACATGTCCCGACTGGATATTCTCTGGGTTTGATTAGAGGCTTTGTTTGACTACTGTGGGCATGGGCAGTTTTAACATTGGTATTAGTATTTACATTGATATTGGTTGATTATTTGGTTGTGGATGGTTGGTTTTGGTTATAAACTTAGTATAATGTCTTTATCCTTTTATCTTGTTATATGGTCAAAATTCATCTGACACAGGATATGAGGTGGTCAATGGTTTGGGGAATGAGGGTGGTCTTTGGTCCTGGTTGGACTTGTGATGCCCGACACGGCTAGGCCATGGTTCGGGTTGTGTTAATAAGGGGATTAGAATGTTGTGTATCCCAAAATCTATTGCCGATAGTGCGGAAGACAAATTGTTTGATTTTACCAAAAGTCCTAGATGATATTTGAGAAATTCCTTAGGGGATTGCAATGAAAGTTAAAAAAATCTAGAATCTGAAGGCTGAGAAGACTGTAAAGGTGTTCCATACGTTCAGGGAAGGGAATATGCTCGAAGACTATTTATTTAGCCCAATTTTCTTTTTTACAGTTACATATAACATCTTATATTCATCTATGCAATAACTAACATCAGAAGGAAGGGTAATCATATGTTTAAAGAAAATAAAAATTCCAAACTTCAAAGTTAGAAGATGCCGAAATAGTAATTTTACCATTGATTGAAAGCAGAGTAAATATTGCTAGTTGAAGTACAAAAAAAATTCCTAAATCAACTATAGTGCTATTTACAACATGAGGAACTACTATTCCAACTCAAAGATTACAAGTCTAATAGATATGGTTGATATTTTGATTAATCTGTTGGCTTTTGATACTTTAGTAGTGGTATTAGCTTCTACGGAGCTCATCCTGTTGAGTGGACAAAGACTTTAAATAGTTAAGGTTTTAGGAGAATGTAAGAGAGATAAGATTGAACTTTATGGATGGTTGATCGGAGTCATATAATAGAGTCAAAGAAGTCTTCATTGATGAGCAGGTCATGGCACTTGTGAGATTTTGAAGTTTCTAATGTAAAATCCTTTCAAATGTTTGTTGTCTTTGAGCTTAGTATCAATGATCTGAGGGGTTAAATTTTCTCTCCCACATCAAGAGATCATCAATTGAAGGTCGATTCATGGCCATGAAGGATCGTATTTGTGCTCAAGAAATATGGGCAATAGTTTCTAGACTCTTCAATTACTTTTTTTTTTTTAATTTTGTTGCTTTTTTGACTTTTAGATTATTTTCTTCCAACATTACTTTTATCATTAAGTAACTATATTATGTAATAATTGTCAATCATATGCTTTCAAAACATATTTATCAAGATATATAAAATAAACCCCTAATAAATAGCTTTTTAATGAGAGTATCAAATCCAAAAGTATAAATAAAAATGAAACATATAGAGTGCATTATTTGTTATTTTACATTTTAGTAAAGTTTATGCAACTTTGAAGTTACAGTTTCATTTTCAATCAGAACATTTATCATTTCTTACTAATACAATACATGTTCTCTTTTTGGGTGTGTTAGGTACAAAAACATTTTTTAAAATGAAAAATGTTATTTTAAAAATATTTTTCAAAAAAATTAGTGTGTATCTTACCATTTTCTTAATATTAGGTATGTAAGTAAAAATATAATATAAAAATTATTTATATATAATTTAGATAAATACTATGATAGATGGGAGTATGGGGTGGTGGGGATGGGAGCTACCAATGAGGGTGAAGACAAGGTGAATTGAACAATGAATGTGAAATGCCATGAGTCAAATATAATTTTCTACTTCAAAGAAGTCATTTTTCTAAGTCTTAGAAATCTTATTTCCCCATAGAAAATATTTAATTTTAAAAAATCTAACCAATCAAATATGAATTTTTTAAAAAACATAATGAACACACCATTTATTTATTTTGAATCGAATTTTTTGTCTATTTTTATTTTCTAATCCTCATTCATACTTTTTTCCTCAAAAATAAAGTCCTTTAAAAATTATCTAATTATATGATAAAAAAACATTTATAATCATAAAACTTACCAAACATTACATAACTAATGTGTCACTAAATTAAATTAATTACATCATAGAAAATATAACTTAAGTTGTATTTTTTCTAAAATTATATTTAATATTCTTATATCATGAGTTTGGGTCCGGACTTAGCATGACCCTTATGAATCTAATTATTACTAATTACTAATATATATAAGCGATAATGTTTAGTTTTTGGTCGTCCTCACATGACTGTTTTTGTCTTTTTGTAAAGTTGCTCTTTGTTGAGTTTAATTAATTACTTTGAATAGTGATTTAAAAAGATCAATACTTAATGCTGTGTTTTGTGTCTACAAGAAATGCAAAACACTTTTTCTAAATTTGCAGGCACATATTTTTGCCACGTGGCTTTGTGGTGATATATTATTTTCTCTCACCAATAGCAACAAAACATGTATAAAAAGTAATTGGAAATTGCTTTGACATATGGAAGAAATGGGTAAAAAGAAATTAAGACATGCATTATGTGTCATCATTTTAAAAAGGTTTAATGCATACTTTTTGTGTTTTAAAATAGTTAGTGCTTAGTGACTTGACATTCTCCTTAATAAATATCTATTAGAGGTTTATTTTATCAAATTAATTTTATTAATTATGTTTTAATATAGATACACACACACACATATATATATATATATATACATACACACACACACACACACACACACACACACACACACACATATATATATATATATATACATACACACACACATATATATATATATATTTGAGTACTCTCTCCATTCAAAATACTTGACCCTCTTTCTAAAAATATTTATTTTAATTTATTTGTTCCTTTTATAAAATCAAGAAGATTTTATTATGTTCTTTCAATGCTACCCATATCATTAAATGACTAAACAAAGTATATATATACACAAATTTATATTTTTAAAGCATAATTCATAAGACTAATTTGGTAAAATAAATCCTTAATGAATATTCTTTTAAGGAGAGTGTCAAGTCAAGAAGGACCAACTATTTTAAAATAGAGGGAGTATATACACTTTTCTTAGTTAATGATAGGATAGTATCGGAAGAACATTCAATTATTTTGATTTCATAAAAGGGACAACTAAATTTAAACAAGTAGAACTTATAACAAAATATCACGATCAATACTGACATAGAAATCTTTCATCAAAATTCACGTCAAACAAATGAAATTCAGATCATAATAGAAATCTTGCAATTCAAAACACAAATATATGAAAAATCTTATGCACTTAAATCCTTCAATCATATGATAATGTTATACTTCAAAAGATGAGAAATTGGGTATGAACCCTAATTAAAACATGTAAATTCAACTTTTAAAAATCAAATTTTTTGGGCACATGGATGAAAGAGTATTCTTGTACTAAACCCCATATACCTGAATTTACTTGACTTGTAAAGAGAATCTGAACTTAGAGACTTGAAAGATATCCTTATGTAAAAAACCATAGCCTTATTGTTCTTGAGGATGGGAGGAGCCAAAGTGTTGTTAATAGACTAAGAATAGAGGAAAAAAATGCCTCTCTTAAGTTATAAGTCATGGGTTGAAAGTTTAAAAAGGGGAAAAGATAAAAAGGCCCCTCACCTGAACTTATAGAGACTCGATCGTCAGGAGTCATGAGTCATCCCCATGACTCGTAATATCTGGTTACGAGTGGACTTAGCAACTTGTACCTTGGGAGAAACAAAGAAAGTATGCACTGGTCTGGATATAAGTCGTATCTTATGACTCGAAACATGTCACCACGACTTGTATCAACTAATCGTAACTTGGACAGAAACTTAGAGAACCAACATTGCTGAACTTACGACCCTCACTATACGACTCGTAACATCTAGTAACAATTCCTAGGATCGAGTCGTCAAGTGACCAGAAACTTCAATCACTTCACACTGTCTTGGTTATGAATGCATCATTCGACTCGTGATGAGTCTTGATGACTTGACTGATGAGTCGTAAGTTCTACAGTGACTTGAGAGCACGGGGTATAACAGTATCAATATAGATTTATTTTGGTCTTTCAGATATAACTTTAAGAATATTTAATCCCTTAAATTTGCTAAAGTTGAGCACATTTGGTCAACTAATTTAATGGAATTAAAAACTAAAAGTGATTACCAAAAGATACTACTAAAATGACAAAAGCCAATAGAAAAATTATCTGACTCAATTTTTTAAAATATATTTATTTTAATTTAATACCTTGATCGATCTTTATGAGCCAAAAACTAAAAAACAAAAAATTAGACCAAGCTAGATCATTTAAATATTCTTGTCACGATTCGATTTTTCAAATCATGATGACATCTACTTCAATCTAGTTGTAGATAAGCCAAGCCATATATAGCATAGAACGACAAGTAATGGGCTAATAGATTAGTGACAAAATCTACAATATGGATCCCTCGAAAGACCTAGTAAGGTCGGTACAAGAGCCACACTATAACCAAAAGAAGAGTACTAGACGATAATATATATATATATATATATATATATATTAGTCTCAGAAATACAAAAGACTATAACTAAAACAGATGAAGCAGGATCAGCTCTGAACTCTAGAAAGCTCACCCAGTTTCCCAATCAGAAGCACAACATGAGGGTAACATCAGCATCGGTGGCTTATACTTAAATCTGCATCAAGAAAAAATGTAGAAGTGCAAATTGAGTACCAAAGCAACGGTACTCAGTAGGCATCATAGGCCGACTGAGCTCAAAAATAATAATAGCATAAGTATAATGTGAGAGTGCAAGAAAGTCAATAGTAAGGGGTAAAGGTGTAAATAGCAACTACACTAGGCAGATGCAATAAAGGAAATAAGTAACTAAAAAATAAAAGCAAAAGATAAACTATGACCTAATTGGGGCCCCATAAGGTTAGAAGGCACACACAAAAAGACAATTAATCAGACCGATCCCCCATACGCTTAGAGGGCACACGTAAAAAGATAATTAACCTGAACTAGCCCCCATAAGCCCAATGGATGCAAATAGGAGGAGATATAAAGTAAGGAACATAAATAACCTTTAACTGTACCAATCTCAAGTGACCTTCTGATCCCAAATCAATAATAAAAACACATGTATGTATTGGGCTTAAACCATAACGACTAGTCAATAACAAGAGTCCAAATCTCGAGCTCTAATAAAAAATAGTGGATAGTAACAGAAGGACAAATGTCGGGCTCAAATCGGTAATAGTGGATAATAATAAGAGGTCAAATGATCAATATACCACCAATAGAATTCCCATTACTAGAACCAATTACAACTGTAAAAACTCCCAATAATAAGCATAATCAACACTCAGAACACCTAAATCATAGTCATAGACTAATGCCATACTCAAACAAAAACTCATAAGTAACACACCAAAGTCATTACAAATGATCCAATCAAAAGAAAACCATAGCCATAAATAGATGCCAAAATCATGCCAGAAATCATAATATTAGCAATTGAGCATATGCTGAGCATAAATCAAAACCAATATATATATATATATATATGCACATACATGAAAGTGTGGAATAGCTAGCAAAGTCCCAAGGTTTCAATCCTATCACTAATCTATTTGTTCACTAAATTTAATCTCGGGTTGCTAAACCTACTAGGGATCAATGGGTTCTTATTTCTAAGCCAAGAAGGAAAGGTCGAGGTTAGTTACTATCCTACCTAACATAATAGGATAATCAGGTAGGTAACCAAGCCTAAGTCAAATCCAACCCAAAGCAATAGCATAAGGTAGAAGTCATGAATCTAAATAAGTCTAAACAAACTTTATATCCACCATTCTATCTAAAAAGGGTTAGGGGTGCATTATAGGGTCCTGATAACCCAACCTAAGTTAACATCTACCCAAGCCTAGTCTAAGGATTCCCAATCCTAACCCATGGTACTTTAATCACTAACTCTAGTCTTAAAAGATGATAATACAGTACACTAAGGGGAAATCAGCCCAAATTCAATAAAAGAAGCCCTGATATGCTAAATACAATAAAAAATGCTAAAATAGTAATCGAGCAAAACAATCCAACCAGCAAAATCATATGGTAATACCATAATTAAGTTCAATATAAGAGAAGTGTAAGCCTAGCCTACCTGAATGCCGCTGAACACTAGCTTAATTCTCTATACTAGAGCTTTTTATCTTTTAAGAAGCCTCCGAGAGCTACCACCCCATCAAAATAATCATATATGCATCAAGATGAGAAAATCAATACCTATATTATGTATAAATTCTCCAAGTTAGAAATCAAGCTAAAAATCCCATAAGGGGTCCACTTGCAGAATCACAAAATTGAAACCATCACAGTGTCCCACTTAGCTCAAGGATCATTAACCACATAAATTTAGCTAATTTCGAGCTCAAACAGTCCTGAAATTAGTCCCAACATAACTCTAGCTACATGAACTTAACAGAGAATTAATCTAGAAATAAAGTAGAAACTTATGGGAGAACAGTGATATAGGGCCCACAAACACGTCCCCAAGCTACTCCCAGCTCAATTATATAATTCTCCCATAAATTTACAAGCTCAAATAGCCCCTAACAGAATTTTTACTTATAAGATATAAGGAAAAAATAATGGAGAAGATATATATACTACCATGGGTTTCCCCATTATGGTCAAAAGGTACCCTGTCACAGTCACTACATCACATAAATGAGACCATCACAATCGTATTGGCCTAGCCATGCTGCTGCAATGAAAAAAATGGTTTGACCCCATGACCCCTTCATCACGGTCGTGAGCCCTCAATCCTCACAATCACAATTTTTAAGATCATGGCCCTCATACTAGGGTCCTCATCGAGATAGCAATTAAAGACCTAGGACTACACCAGGTGCTGACGTACCAGTAATTTGAACAAGCTATAAATACTCTAACTCAACCCTCGAGATTTATTTGAAATCCTATGAATTTTAATGAACTATGCTTTCCTACCAAATTTAGTATTCTGAACTCAAAGACGCCATCAAAATTTCCATCCAAGGTCATTTTAATAAAAAGTGTGCCTCTTACCCATTAGACTATTTAATAAAATTTCACCTAATAGCCCAGATGAGTTTGGAAGCTTCGAGGAGCAGAATAAGGCCCCTAGCCTAAAATTAACATTCTGCAGCTGATGAGACTATTGGAAATAATATTCGAGGATGTTTATATAAGGTTTTAGCCCAAAAACCATTTCTTAACTTTAAAAAAGAAAATGGTTGTAAAACCAAAAAAAATTGCATAGTAATAGAACTGTCAGTCCCAACAAGTCATAAATGACCTAGGGCAGCAATTGAAAAGATTTATCTGTAGAAAAACATAAAAATAGGGAAAATAACCTGGAGGGTCATTACAACATCCACTACTAAAAGAATCATCCATGTAATTAAAGGATCAATAAGTACCTGCAGGATTGAACAAGCACAGATACTAGGTCCGCATATCATACTCAATCTCCTAGGTAGCCACCTCGACTGGACAGTGTCACCACTGAACCTTAACTAATGGAATATCTCTAAAGTTTAACTGCCTATCATTTCTAGCCAAAACTAGACACATGCTCCTCTATAAAGTTCAACCTCTCATCAAACTGAATCTAGTGCCACTGAAATATGTGAGACTCATCCAAAATATAATTCATCATAGATACATGAAAAAATGGATAAATGGCTAAAAATATTGAAGGCAAAGCTAACTGATATACTACCTTTCTAACTATCATAGGATCTCAAATAGTCTAATGTACCCAGAGTTAAGCTTGCCCCTCCTTCCGAACCTTATCATGACCTTTATGGCAAAAGCTTACAGAAAGACCCGATCACTAACTCTTAACTTTAAATCATAAAGTCTACGATCAACATAACATTTTTGCTGAGATGTCCACAACCTATGCCGAATCACTAAAACTGGGCCCAAAGACTCACAAAGAAAACCTATTTGATGGGGACCAACCTTAGAGTATCAAACTATTCAATCGAAGATCAACAAAGCTTACCATACAATGCCTTGAATTGGGTTATTTGAATACTCAAATAAAAGTTGTTATTATAAGATAACTCCGCCAAAGCTAAAAATTAGTCCCACCAACCTTAAAAATCCAATACACAAGCATGAGCATATCCTTCAAAACCCGAATAGTTCACTTTGGTTGTCCATTGGTCTAGGGATAAAAGGCAGTGATAGGGTCAACCTGGGTACCCAACTCTTCTTGAATGTCCTCCAGAAGCTAGAAGTAAACTATGAGCATCGATCTAAATTAATAGACATGGGCACCCTATAAAGGCGAACCACCTTTAAAATATAGATGCATGCCAATCTCTCGGCACCAAAGGAAGTCTGAATAGGGATGAAATTAGTAGACTTAATAAATTGATATATGATGACAAAAATGATATCAAAACAATGAGAAGTGCGATGCAAACAACCTACAAAATCTATAGTGACCCACTCATATTTCTACTGAGAAATGGGTAGCCTCTAAAGTAATCCATCGAGTCTCAAATACATGGCCTTCACCTATTAACAAAATAGAATCCAAGTTACAAATCCTAATTTATCTCTCCATATACAACTTCACCAGTAATACTACCTCAAATCCCTATACATCTAGTTGTCTCTAGGTAAATCTTCAACCCTTAAATTGTAAATATGACCAACAAATCTCAAAATACCCTTAAAATCCAAGGTATCCCTCCTAGACTCACCCCTCAGAACCTAATCTCGAATTCTATAAAGTCTGCTATCCTCAGACTGATGTTCCTGAATTTACTCTAATATGGTAGATCTAGCCTCAATACTAGTAAGAATTCTCCCGAGGTCATAAATATCAAAACAAAATATCATGTTTGCTAATGACTGGATATCCCAAGATAACGATCACTAAGAAACTAAAATAATGGCCAAGCTACCCATACTCACTACTTTCTGACTCAAGGCATCTACTACTATATTAACCTTGCCCGAATAGTCTAGAATAGAGATATCATAGTCCTTCAGCAACTTAATCTATCTATGCTTTCTTGAATATAACTCCCCTTGGGTTATAGTGTACTGATGACTATGGTGTTTAATAAAGATCTCACAATAAACACCATATATGTAATACCTTTAAATCATAAGCATGAAAACTATAACTGCTAACTCCAAATCATGAATAGGGTAGTTGTGCTCTTGTACCTTTATCTTTCTTGATGCACATGCAATAACCCAGCCTGTTATTTCAAAGCATAGCCCAAACCAAAACCAGAAGTATCACAATAGACGGTGAATGCCTCGCCCTTCACTGGAAGAGTAGGAATATGAGCTAAAGTAAAAAATCCTTGAGCTTTAGAAAGCTCACATCATAACTTGCATACTACTAAAATGGAACCTCTTTCCTAGTTAGTCTAGTCATAGGGGTTGTATTAGTAGAAAATCTCATGATGAACCACCTTAGCCTACTAACCCAACAAAATTGTGAACTTTAGTAGGAGACGTAGGCCTAACCTAATCACTAATAGACTTAATCTTCATCGGATCCATTATTATACCATCCTTGGACACCATATGCCCTAAGAAAGATATATATTTAAGACAAAACTCACACTTTATGAATTTAGCATAAAACTTATGATCTCTAAAAGTGTGGAGCATAGTCTTCAAATATTTCTCGTGCTCCTCCCTACTCATTCAATAGACCAGGATATCATCAATAGAAATAATCACATAAAGTATAAATAATGTCTAAAAATATAGTTCATCAAGTTCATAAATGTTGTAAGGGACATTGGTCAATCCAAAAGACACTACCAGGAACTCTCAATAGACGTAATGAGTCCTGAAGTTTGTCTTATGGATGAACTTATCCTCGATCCTCAACTGATGTTAACCAGACCTCAAATCAATCTTAGAAAATAGTGCTTCACCCTGAAGCTAGTCAAACAAATTATCAATATAATGTATAGGATACTTATTCTTCACTATCATATTTTTTAGCTACCTGTAGTCAATAAACATATGCATAGAACCATTATTTTTCTTCACAAATAAAATTGAAGCACCCAAATAAGCTACACTTAATTTGATTAAACCCTTAATTAGAAGATCATAAAGAATAATACTTAGATCTTTTATCTCGATAGAAGACATGAAAATAGGTCACATGCTAAATTCAAGGTCATTAGCAAACTCTATGTCATGCTTAAGAGGAAGGCTAGGTAGGTTGGTAGGGAAAGTATCAGGAAAGTCATGAATAATAGGAACAAAGTCAAGCAAAGGACTCACAAAACTAACATCCCAGTCACAATCAAGGAATGACTTACAAGCACTCGATACCAGTCCCGTAGCTTGAATATAAGAAATAATTCTCTTCGGTGTACGACTAAAAGAATTTTGCCACACAATTAGGGGTATGTAATCCATGGATAAGGTAATGATATTGGCAAAGAAATAAAAATTGCATAATAGGGGGATAACCAGTCTATTCTTATAATCACATTGAAATTCACCATATCTAACACAACAAGATCAACTCAAGTAGCAGACTCTTAAATAGTTACCAAACACAATCTATATACCCGATCTACTACTAATAGATCACTAATGGGAGTGGATACATACAATGAAATTGATAATGACTCTAAAGACAACCCCAAATATGGTGCATAATAAGTAGAAATACACAAAAATATAGAGCCCAAATTAAATGAATTAGAACTTGATTGATGACATACTGAAATCATACTTGTAATCACATTATCTGAAGTCTCAGCCTCTAAAATTCTAGGTATAACATACAAATGAGACTTTCTATTATTGAATTAGGTGCCCACTCGACCACCTATCTACCTGCCTAAGGAACACCTCTGGAACCCTGAAAACTACCCCTACGACCCTATGCAACACCCTTAAATAGAGGCACCACTAATCTGATCAGCTGAATACTTTGAGCTATTGTATCAATGATCCTTTAATGGGGTCACTCTCTAGCAAAGTGGCCAACAACACCACACTCATAAAAATCCCCAAGCACTCTACTTTGTCTAGAAGCTCTGGCTGACCAAAAATGACCACTTTTGCCTTATGACCCTAACTAAACACCCCTCGATGGTTGATTGCTTATATGACCCCTAGAGCTTCCATAGCTAGACTGACCCTAATTTTAAATCTAAAATGCTACCAAAATAGTTCTATTAGGTAAACCCTGGTACTAATAAGACTAATATTGGGCGTACCTACCTGATATCATTAAATTATACCTCTAAGTAATTTATAAAGTAGTCATTGATCATATATAGTACCGAACTAGGTTGGGGTTGATCCCCCAGAGAATAGGTTGAAATCCCTATCAAGTATTTGTCTAAGCAGTCAATAAGTAAATAAAATGGGTTTTTATTGGAATCAATATATCAATATTAATGATTGTTAATTTGTTATATTTGTAATTAGTAAGTGAGTGGCAATAGGACTGTGTTCCCCAATACCTTCATAACTTCATAAGTTCATTATACTTCCCAATCTCTCCTAGTGTTTGGTATGCAAAATCAATAGGTTTTGTATACTTAGAATAACTTTCTAATTATCTAAGCAATATCCTCAAGCAAGTTCTGTCTTTTCTTGAGTTTACGCTGCTAACCCCTATCTTGGATCCCATATTAGCTATCCTAAATTATTGGTTCAAGCTATTAAGTGGAGATTGTTAGCTCTAAGTCTTGGTTGTTCATTCTTTTATTCCTATCTATTACTCATCCTTTCATTATGAGTAAATATAAGGTGAGTTTTAATGTTGTACATCATTAGAAATCAATCAAACCCAAGGAACAAAATACACATATAAACATTGATTGAAAATTAGTTAGTAATTTGAACACTACTTTGTTAATCCATCATGGTCCCCACAACCCTAGTTGTAGTGTTTATCTACTCATAATTTCAAGAACACAAAAAGAATTCATAGAAGAAAACATTATTATGAACTTACAAGAATAAGATGAAAACAACCCCAATATCTTACTTTAAATTAACAACCACAATGACAACAAAAAACCCAGTGTATTCCCAATATTTTACTTTCAATTAAAACTCTAAAATTAATATTTATGATTCTAAGACTAAGAATGTGCCTTTAGAATCTTACAATAATGTAATATAATGTAACTTAATACAAAAGACCAAATAGAGGTATTATTGACAAAGTAAAACCTATCTTAAATATAGCAATATTTGCTAAGTTGGTCACTTTGAACGAAAGAAAGGTACAAATATTTTTTGTCATTGTCATGTCTTTAATGGTACAGTTCTTAATATGACCTCATACCTTCTAACTATGACCGGACAATGTATTTATCTGATCCTCATATGCTTTAACCCCTGTAGACTTTAAATATGAACCTTTCTCCCATGGAATCTTGGTATGATCATGACTTTGCAACATGTTCATGGGAGGTACTCATGAAATACTCTTCAGAAATAGCTTCTACAATAGTGCTTTTAGGACTTCTTTTCTATGATTAGGTTGTGTAGTCATGACATCAATGCACGATCAAGGGAGGATTTTATGTAATTACCTCCTAAGATTCCATTCTCTAATTCAATCTATGTTGGCATGGTATGATCGTGGTTGGATTCCACAAGTGTGGAATGGGTCATCTTATGCCCTTAAGTCCAAAGTTTAGAACTTTACTTCTCTGGACCTATCTGACATATAAATACCTAAAAACACGTCATATCTTTATAAAAGTACCATATTACTTGCAAGTATCATATTTTTAAGTGTCAAAAGTATTGTAAGTTCACGACACATCAACACCCTACACTTAGAACACTTTCATGTAATTAGGAAAATAAAATACAACTCATGACTTTGTTCATGTTATAAAACACCCTGAACTTTGGCCTTTGCAAACTTTCCTGAGTCTTAAACCTTCTATGCATCATATGACTCACCATACTAGTTGTATAGTATGGGTATGGGTCAGGTACCTTATTCATATATTGGTCAGTATCATAAATTCCAAGTTCTATTATTGGTACGAGGAAACTCCATATGAGTCGTATGTACATGATATGAGAAGTATAGTGCTAAACCTTATATTGTTCAATGTCTATCCTTAACATTCTACTTAGGGTATGACTTAAAAGGTACTAGTCGTATGGTTAGGGTATGAGTTAGGCTAATGAGTCATATGTTGGACAGAATATGATGTCCAAATTTTTGATCAAGGTACGAGTAAAAGGTACCACTTGTATGATGTGGGTATGAGTGAGGAGGGTCCAACATACCCTCTTGCAATTCTTTTACAACTTTTAAGATGAGGGTATTTCAGACATTTTCCAACACAAGCCCTTAAGACCCCACATCCTATAACACTATTTGGTCCCTCATTCTTTACTTTGGAAGATCAAAACACTCTCATAAACTCTCTAGAAATCTCTCAAGGAGGCTGGGATAGGGTTTCATCAAGGTGGCTATCTAGAGGCTTAAGGATCATAATCTCTCTCTAAATCTTCATAACTCAGGCATGTGACTCTTCCTTCATTGTTAGTTTATAAAAATCATGTGTTTTAAACATTGTACTTGAATCATAAATGGTGGTTTTTAAATCCATGGTTGAGGGTTTGAATGTATAATGTTGAGTATTGTTCTCTCATGATTTCCTTAGTGTTTGTACATATTTTGATAATATTTTTGCATATGTGGGTGCATGGGAATTATAGTTTAAGGAATGGGTCATGGTTTACCAAAATTTGGTGGTTTTTGACTTGAATAATAGTTTGATAATGGTATGCCCTCAACGTGTTTGTGAAAATATCTATGAGAATGATATTGTCACATGATAAATTGTGTTTTGAACTAATGCTTGGCATAATAATATTAATGAAGAATAAATTGTTTTGTAAAGGTCTTGATGACCATAAATCTATTTGAATCATGATTTGAACCAAGGCATTGGCCTAATAATGTAAATGGTAGGTAAATGGTTTCATGAAGACCTTGTGGGTCATAAATGGTTTTAAATTGTAACCTTGGTGGTTTAATTAGATAAATGGGTTCGACTTCCTAAATATTGAATTGAATTGATAATTTTGTAAAGACAACGGGTTCAAGTCCCAAAGTCAAATGATAATGGTTATGGCATGTTGTACACTTGCAAGTAGGGTTAGTATGAAGATACTAACAAAATACCTTTTGTAAGTAAGTAGACTAATGTTTGTGTGTATGCATAAAGAATGTTTTTAATGGGATTTGAATTGGGATGTGTAGCCAGACCGTGAAAGTGGAGTCTGAAGTACTAACACTAGAAATCGTGATAGCCGATGTGGGTGTTTATATGACCAAGAGGTTCGAGTCCCCCGATTGAGTATATGAATGGGAGGTTCGAGTCCCCCAAATTATATACATTGGTGCTAAGTTACGCTGATTATATTGAGAGGTTCGAGTCCCTCATAATGTCATATACGGTTATGGATATTCTTTGGTTTGTGCAGCTACACGCACTAGGACCCTTCCATTAGGGGATAGCTAGGACTATATATCTCTTGGGTGCTTTGTTATATGACGGTTATGTTACACAACCCAGGTTAATATTTTCAAAGTTTATGCTAAGCCTTGTTCCCTATCCTGATATGATATATATATGTATACATGTGATTTCATATGATTATTTAATTTGATTTTAATGATGGAATTATTTAATTCCCCTAGCCCTGAGGTACATGAAATTATTCCAACCGTTAACCATCTCCTGATGCTGTATCCCCACACGATATAAGAACCAAAATATCTTCTACTTTTCCTGCATAGTGACCAGGTGTTTGAGTGGTTTGTGAGTTGACATTAAAGTGGTGAGCTTCCATACTTCAAAAGGCATTCATTTCATAGTCTTTTATTTTAGGTCGTAGACTTTGTTAGACTTGGATTTTGGCTATTATTGAGGGCATGTCCTGACATTTTATTGACTTTAGATTTTTATGATTTTGTGGATTACTGTGGACTTGGGTGTGTTGGTTTAGTGTGTTGTGGTGATGAATGGCTTAGACATTTCATGAGCTTTTCTAGTCTTTTTTGTATATATTGTTATATGTTTGGAATTCATTCCACACTTATGGTTGATATGTTGGTTAGGTTAGGTGAAGGGGGTGATCTTTGATCTACGTGGAATAGAGATACCTATCACGGCCAGACCCTAGTTCGGGTCGTGACAAATTTGGTATCAGAGCCTATGTTTATGGTCATTTAGGTGTTCATAAAACTGTGTCAACTAGAGTCTCTTTTATAGGCATGTAGTGCACCACACTTATAAGAGAGAGGCTATGCGACATTTAGGAATGTTTCCCTTACTTGTTGTCTTATTTTTGGGATACAAAGTCTAAGGTCTTGGATACTTTCAATTTCCATTTTTTTGTCATTTAAATCATGCCTCCAAGAAGATCTAATGTTCATACAAACTCTTTTGTCCCATATGGGGACATTATGGACCAAGCTCATCCAACTTTTAGGGTCCAGACCTGGTGAAGGGTCGCTGCATCTGACTTTTCTCATGGGGTTCCATCTATCCGCACTCTCATAGGGTTCTACCCATACCCACTAATCCTAATCTGAAGGGAGACATTTATATTCAGTCACCTCTTAGGGAGGTTACTAATACTAAGTTTCATCACTCTATTACCCTATTGACTCAGTTAGTGACATCTTAGTTACAATAATTTGGTTTTGCTGGTTCTGCTATAGGTTCATCTAAGGCCACTAGAGTTGGCCAATTCATGAGGTTATATCCTTTGATGTTTACTAGTTCAAAGTTTAAGAAGGATCCTTAAAGCTTTATTGATAAGATGGCGAAGATCTTTTTGGTTCTGCATGCTTTGGAGGTTGAAAGTGTTGAATTTGCTGCTTACCAATTGAAAGATATGGCGCACTAGTGCTATGAAGAGTGGGAATAGTCGAGAGGTGAGGAGCTAGTTCTTTTATGTTAGATGATTTCTCTAGTGTATTTCTAGACCACTTCTTTCCTCAGGAGTTAAGGGAGGCAAAAGTAGAATTTTTTTAACTTGAAGCAATAAAGTATAACAGTCAAGGAGTATGCCTTGAAAATCCATCAGTTGTCACAGTATTCTCCTGAATTGGTATCTAATATAAGGTCTTGAATAACAAAGTTTTCTTCAAGATTGTCTCATGAGTTGGTTCTTGAGAGTAAGGCTACTTTGTTGATCAAGGACATGGACATCTCCAGATTGATTGTGTATATGCAATGGGTCAAAGAGAAGAAGGAGAAACAGGTTGAGATTGGTGACAGACAAAGTAAAAGGTATTGATTTTCAAAATAGAGTAGGGGTCAACAATAGTATAGGAAGTGGCCTAAGAAGAAGAGCTAGGGGAGTCCTAACTCCTATTCTAAATCTAGTGCTCCCTACCCAAATGCATTGGGAGACAGACGTTTTTAGGGTGGTAATGCTTCTAGGGAAAAGAGTGCCTATTTTTAGGCTAGTAGGGCCCAGTCTGCACTATCCTACCCTCCTTGCAGATTTTGTAGTCAGCATCATCATGGTCAGTGTGAGAAAGAAAGGGAGTAATGTTTTATGTATGGTTAGATTGGTCATATACAACGGGATTATCCTTCTAGAATTGCTTCTGGGGCAATCAAAGTTCCTATTGCCTCTTCTTCAGCTCCTATACCAAAGGGTGCTACCTCTGGCTCTGGCACTGGTCAAAACTGCCTTGATATACTCACTACTCATTAGGAGTTTGAGGTATCTCTAGATATTGTTACTGGTATGGTGAAAGTATTTTCCTGTGATATGGGGTCAGAATAGGAGACTCTGTGGTTATCAGAAGGACTTAGGGTGTGTGTGGTAGCTATTAGTAGTGGAGAAACTTTAATGGACTTGATAGAGTTAGACATGGTTGATTTTGATGTTATTCTGGAAATGGACTGGTTGCACTCGTGCTATGCTTTCTTAGATTGCCAGACCCGTAAGGTCATGTTTAAATTCCCTAATGAGCTAATTTTTAAGTGGAAGGGTGGTTCCCCAGCTCTTAAAGGGATATTCCTATTCTATCTTAAAGCTCAAAAGTTAATTTCCAATGGTTGTCTCTATCATCTGGTCTGAGGTAAAGATTCTAACTCGGATGGTCCTTCTTTGCATTCATTTTCTGTGGTAAATGAGTTTCTTGAGGTCTTCTCTGATGACCTTTCTAGTGTCTCTCTCAATAGGGAGATTGATTTTGGTATTGATCTTATTTTGGACACCTGTCCAATTTCTATTCCCCATATAGAATGTATCTAGCTTAGTTGAAGGAGCTTAAGGGGCAATTAAAAGACCTTTTTGACAAAGGTTTTATTTGCCCTAGTGTATCCCTGCGAGGTAAACCAATGTTATTCGTGCAAAATAAGAATGGTTTCCTTCAAATGTGTATTAGTTACTGATAATTAAACAAGGTGATGATAAAGAATAAGTATCCTCTTCTGAGGATTGATGACCTCTTTGATCATCTTCAGGGTGCTAAATTCTTCTCTAAGGTTGATTTTTGATCAGAGTATTATCATTTTACAATTAGGGAAGTATCTATCCCTCAGATAAATTTTCGTACCCTAATGGGAATTTTGAGTTCCTAGTTATATCATTTGATTTGACCAATGCCCCCACGACATTCATGGATTTGATGAATAGGCTATTTCGTCAGTTTCTTAATTTGTTCTTCATTGTCTTCATTGATGACATCCTAGTGTACTCTAAGAATAAGAAGGATCATATCGATCACCTCTGTCTTATGTTGCAGACCTAGAAAGATTAGCAATTATATGCTAAGTTCTCCAAGTGTGAATTTTGGTTGAATGCCATACCTTTTTTGGGTCATGTTATGTCTAGTTTGGGGATTATAGTAGATCCTCAGAAAGTTGCTATGGTTAAGAAGTGGCCTAGACCCACAACTCCAACTAATATTTAGAGCTTCTTGGGTTTAGCCAGACATTATAGGATATTTGTGGAGAGTTTTTCTTCTATAGCTTCCCTATTAACTAAGCTGTATCCGATAAAGGTGAAGTTCTTATGGTTTGATGCTTGTGAGGGGGAGTTCTGAGAAGCTGAAGGATAAGCTAACTTCAACTTTGGTTTTGACTTTTGCTGAAGGCATTAATGGGTTTATGGTTTATTGTGATGCATTTTAGGTTTGTTTGGGTTGTATTGATGCAGTATGTTAATATGGTTGCTTATACCTCTAGACTGTTGAAGGTCCATAAGAGGAATTATCCTACTCATGACTTGGAATTGTTAGCTGTGGTGTTCGCATTTAAAATCTGGCATCACTATCTGTATGTAGTGCTTGTTGAAATCTTTTCTAATCATAAGAGCCTGTAGTACATGTTCAGTCAAAAAGAGCTTAACCTCAGGCAAAGAAGATGACTTGAGTTGCTGAATGACTATGATATAAGTCTTCACTACCACCCAGGTAAAGCTAATGTGGTTACTGATGCTCTTAACAGGTTGTCCATAAGTAGTTTATTGCACGTGGATAAGGATAAATGGGAATTGGTGAAGGATATTTACTATTTGGCTAACCTTGAAGTTTGTCTCTTAGATTTTGAGGATGGTGGTGTGTTTGTGCAACATGTGCCGTAATCGTATCTTGGTTCAAAAATAAAAGAGAAAAAGTTGTTCGATTCTCTTTTAATGAAGATCAAGAATGATGTGGGTAAGAAGAAGGTGATGGCCTTTAAGATCGGTGGTAATGGTATCTTGAGGTACCAAGAAAGGTCATATGTTTCGAAAGTAGATGGGTTACGAGCTAGGATTCTGGCTGAGGCCCGTGAGTTGTGGTATACGGTTCACCTCAGTTCAACAAAGATGTATTATGATCTCAATGAGATATGTTGGCGGAACAACATGAAATGAGATGTAGCCAACTTTATGGCTAAGTGCATAGTATGTCAGTAAGTGAAGGTGGAGCACTTAAGGCCCGATGGGCTACTTCAAAAAATGAGTTGTCAGTGTAGAAATAGGAAATAATTAATATGGATTTTGTTATTGGTCTTCCGTGGTCGCAGAATCAGTGTGACTCCATTTGGGTCATCGTGATAGGATTACTAGTTCTGCTCACTTCTTGCCCGTGAGGACTGCCTATTCTATCAAGAATTATGCAAAGTTTTCCTTCAAGAAATTGTAAAGTTTCATAGTGTGCCTATTTTGATTATTTCATATTATGGCACCCAATTCTCATTGTATTTTTGGCACTCATTTTAGCATGGTTTGGGGACTAAAGTGTGTCTTAATATGGCTTTTCACCCACAGTCAGATAGGTAAGCCGAAAGGACCATTTAGACTTTGAAGGATATGTTACGAGCCTGTGTGATTGATTATGGTGGTAGTTGGTTTGACTTTTTTCCTTTGATTGAGTTTTCTTATGACAATAGTTATCATTGTAGCATTGGTATGATCCCATTTGAATCATTGTATGGTAGGCAGTGTAAATAGCCTATTGGGTGGTTCGAGGTTGGTGAAGCAGAAATGTTTGGCCCGGATTTGATTCACCAAGCCATGGATATGGTGAAGGTAATTTGGGATAGGCTTAATACCCCCTAAAGTCACCAAAAGTCCTATGCGGATATGAGATGAAGGGACTTGGAGTTTGAGATTGGAGATTAGGTATTCTTCAAGGTATCTCCCGTGAAGGGAGTTATGCAGTTTAGGAAGAACGGTAAGCTCAGTTCCCGATAATGTTGTGTATGAATTGGAA
Source organism: Capsicum annuum (assembly GCF_002878395.1). NCBI lineage: Eukaryota > Viridiplantae > Streptophyta > Magnoliopsida > Solanales > Solanaceae > Capsicum > Capsicum annuum. The sequence goes on from NC_061113.1 coordinate 73,724,324, forward strand.
TTGCCTTCTAGCATGAGTTCCATTCATCCAGTATTCCATGTGTCCATGTTGCGGATATGTTTGGGTGATCCTTTGTTAGTTGTCCCTTTAAAGGACATTGGTATTTTGGATTCTTCATCCTATGAGGATGTCCTAGTGAGGATCTTGGATTGACGAGTTTGCTGATTGTGAATGAATGATTTGGCTTTGTTGATGGTTCCATGGAGGAACCAAAAGTTTGAGGAAGCTACATAGGAAGCCGAGGAGGACATGAAGTCCAAGTATCCATTCCTCTCCCCAATTTTGGAAAATCGTTCTTGAGGTATGTGTTGTTCTTGACATCTTTGTTTTATGTCTTTGTTAAAGGTAGAATATGAATTCCTTGGTGTTTTATTGTCTGTCTAAAAGGTAAGAGTATAGATGTTTGGTGTTAAATCGTGCCTGAATTGACTCATTCCATCATTCAAGGACAAATGATCCTAAGAGGAGGAGACTAATACACCCTGAACTTTGGCCTTTGAAAAATTTCCTAAGTCTTGAACCTTCTGTGCATCATACGACTCACATACTAGTCGTATGGTATGGGTACGGGTCAGGGACCCTAGTCATATGTTGGTCAGTGTCACATTGGCCAAGTTCTGTTCTTGGTATGAGAAGATTCCATACGAGTCGTATATACATGATACGAGAAGTATAGTACCGAACCATATGCTATTCAGTGTCTAGTCCTGACATTCTTAAGGTATGACTTGAAGGGTCCTAGTCATATGGTTAGGGTACGATTTAGGCTAAGGAGTCGTATGTTGGATGGAATGTGATGTCCAACCTTCTGGTCAACGTAAGAAGGGAAGGTACCATTTGTATGATGTGGGTACGAGTGAGGGGGTCCAACCTAACCTCCTGTAAGTCTTTTACAACTTTTAAGCTGAGGGTATTTTAGATATTTCCCACCCATGTACTTAAGACTCCAAGTCCTATAACATTGTATGGTCCCTCATTCTTCTCTTTAGAAGATCAAAACACTCTGAAAAACTCTCTAGAAACCTCTCAAGAAGATTGGGCTAGGGTTTTATCAAGGTGTCCATCTAGAGGCTTAAGGATCGAAATCTCCCCGTGAAACTTCATAACTCAGGCATATGACACTTCCTTCATTATTAGTTCATAAAAATCATGTATTTTAAACATTGTTCTTGAATCATAAATGGTGGGTTTTAAATACATGGTTGGGGGTTTGAATGTATAATGTTGAGTATTGCTCTCTTATGATTTCACTTATTTTAATACATATTTTGATAATGGTTTTACATATGTGGGTGCATTGTAATTGTGGTTTAAGGAATGGGTCAAGGTTAACTAAAACTTGGTGGTTTTTGACTTGAATAATGGTATGCCCTCAACCTGTTTGTGAAAATGTCTATGAGAAGGATCTTGTCACATGATGAATTGTGTTTTGAACTAATGCTTGGCATAAGAATGTTAATAAAGAATAAATTGTTTTGTAAAGGTCTTGATGACCATAAATCTAATCGAATCATGATTTGAACCAAGGCATAGGCCTAATAATGTTAATGGTTGGTAAATGGTTTCATGAAGACCTTGTGGGTCATAGATGGTTTTAAATTATAACCTTGGTGGTTTAATTGGATAAATGGGTTCGAGTTTCTAAATGTTGAATTGAATTAATGATTCTGTAAAGACAATAGGTTCGAGTCCCAAAGTCAAATGATAATGGTTATGGCATGTTGTACGCTTGCAAGTGGGGTTGGTATGACGATACTAACGGGATAAATTTGGTAAGTAAGTGGACTAATGGTTGTGTGTATGTATAAAGAATAGTTTAAATGGTCTTTAAAGTGGGATGTGTAGATGGGCCATGAAAGTGGAGTCCGAAGTACTAACACTAGAAACCATGCTAGCCGGTGTAGGTGTTTATATGACTGGGAGGTTCGAGTACCCCGATTGAATATATGAATGGGAGGTTTAAGTCCCCCATATTGTATACATTGATGCTAAGTCACCTTGATTATGTCGGGAAGTTTGAGTTCCCTATAAAGGCATATACGGTTATGGATATTCTCTGGTTTGTGTAGCTACACGCATTGGGGCCCTTTCAGTTAGGGGAGAGATGGGCGCATATAGCCCATGCGTGCCTTATTATATGATAGTTTTGCTACAAAACCCAGGTTAATGTTTTCAAAGTTCATACTAAGCGTTTATCTTTATACCGGCACGATATATATATATATATACATATGATTGCATATGATTATTTGACTTGGTTTTAATGATGGCATTATTTTATTCCCCTATTCGTAGTTAAATGCTAGTGCTCCAGTCTCTAACTATCTGTGGACGTTTTACCCCCACACGATGTAGGGACCAGGACTTCTTCTATTTTTCCTGCGCAGTGACCAGGTGTTCGAGTGGTCTGTGAGTTGACATTGAAGTGGTGATCTTCCATACTTTAGAAGACATTCATTTCATGGTCTTTTATTCTATGTCATAGACTTTATTAGAGCTGGATTTTCGCTATTGTTGGGGGCATTTCCCGATATTTTATTGACTTCAGATTTTAGAGGCTTTGTGGATTACTGTGGACTTCGATGTGTTGGTTTAGTGTGTTGTTGCGAGGAATGGATTAGACATTTCATGATCTATTGCTTCACTCATTTCTCATATCTTGTTATATGTTTGGAATTCATCCGATACTTGTGGTTGATATGTTGGTTAGGTTAGGTGAAGGGGGTGATCTCTGGTCCATGTGGGACTTGACATACCCGTCACGACCAGGACCTAGTTCGAGTCGTGACATGTTGGGGGCCTAGACCTTCTATAGTTTAGCCATTATCTGGATGTCAAATCTATCAAAACCCATGTTTCCTCCTACGATAAACTCGTAAAGGACCTTGAGATGGAGCCACCGAGTTCCTCAATTCCTTAATAAAACCTACATCTGAACTCTTAATTAGATTGATGATCCTAGAGATTGTTAAATAGACAGCACCTATGAATTTTGGATCAACTGAATAATTAGACATAAAAATGACAAGGTAGTGTTGACATGTAATACCCTATCCCATATCTCTTATGCAATGATTTGAAGAATGTTCAGCTCTAGCTACGCCATAAAAGTTGCTGCTAGGCATGCATTGGTAACACCCAGTATGTTATCATTTAATGCCGGGGTGATGTGATGCCACAACTCAATCACTAAGCCTTGATAGTGAATTTCAATGTGTATTTATATATGTTTGATCTATTGACCCAAACTGCATTCTCCCTAACTTTCGTAATAGCCTACCACTTGTAGACAATAAGTTTAAATTGGTCAATTTCTTCACCCTTCTCATGCTTATCATTCAAAATTCATATTCCAAAGTCTCTTCAACCGGCTCAAAAGTGTTCCTGAACAAGGCTTTAGAGATAGCCTTGACATAAGTATCAATATCATGATCTCAAACTCCCACTACGTGCAGTCGAGGCTGCTTCTTCATGTATTTTTCTTTACTCAATAGAGTCATATTTTTTATTATTCTACATAGTTGGCATAAAACTCTCTCACCATCTATGGACTATAGTTTGGGAATATCCTAACCATCCACATCAACTCGTATTTCTTGAATATCCGAGTCACTTCTAGGACTCTCTATAGTGACTCAGTATAGATCTTAGGCACTTTATTTATGCTCTACTTTTTGTTTCCTATATTGTTTAGTAAGAACCTATCAATATAGTCATCCTGAGAGGTCGGCACAATACATTGTCTCAGGACAACGCCTCTTGGAAGCAAGTCATTACTAAGTCCCTCAAAAGATTTGGGTTGGAATTTTCCCCTTTCTCCAAGGAATTTATTTCCTCAACAACATCTCTATGCTCAGACTCATCTAGGTATGTTTGATGTCCCTCTTTAGACTAGGAAAGTTTGATTAGGTTAATCATGGGAACCAAGGTAGTAGATGTAGTCGCCTTATCCCTCTCAATTTTCCTTGGCCCTAGTGGTATAAGGTGTATGTTGATCACCGGAATCACTCTCAGAATACTCAACCTTAAACCCACTAGACTCCTTATATTTACTAGACAAGGCCGAAGGCATGTCATTTGGTGCCTACTCCCTATCAATCTTATAAAGAGCTTCATCTTGCATCTGCTTGGGTATTTTTGAGCCATAGTACCTGATTGAAAAAGAGAGTGTCATAAGAAATCAAAATATGGTGTAGTTATTCAAACCAAAGAGCTTTCCTAAGGTCATGGTTAGTAGGTATGATCATACTTTTGATCCTAGAAAGCTTTAGTTCTTGAGAGCTATCACGTTAGAAAACCATATACCACGATCATACCAATATAGGATGATTATGGGATTTGTTCGTCTGATGAAGTCCTGAGAGTTGAAAAACTGGCAATCCACCACGATCTAACCTATGATCATTGATAGATACCATGATAGTAGGTTGTGTCATGGAGTGTACATTAATAATTAGTAATTTTACACACCATATCTGACCCTTTTTGATCTTTGACCATATTTTTAGCTAAAAAAGGGTACTCAAACTTCTCTATTTGTTCATTCATTCAAAATGTAATGCAGATAACCATATTTTTGACCTTTTCGGCTTTACTACTCCTTATAAACCAAAATTAGCACCTTTTTTCTCATTAATTTTGAAATATATAATGTGTGTAAGATACAAGCAGTAGACTTACTATTTTGAGATTAAAATTTGAGTGCTTGGATGTAACACTAAAGGGAGTAGCCAATTCACATAGATTAGAGATTATTTTTTTGGATTTTTATTTGTTTGATCGTATGGTTATATGTGAAGTTGAATTTTAATAGAAAATGGATATTATTTGTTCAAGGTTGTACTAATTTAGGAATCAAAACTTGAATTAAGTCGGGTGGAATTGAGTTTTATTTAATTATTTAGACCCAACAGATGACTCGTACCTATGAACGTAGTACCAACCCATGATCATGGTATGGCCTCAGAATAGAAGACTTTAGAAAACTTACATCGGAACATATGAACCTTAAGAAAGATCATAATATCTATCAAAGATCGTTCTTTAAAATTATAGGTTTATTTACCTGATTGATGGTTTTTAGGAGTTTGATCAATTGATTAATACCATGATCCTAATAGCTAGGTATGATCATGGTGATCAATCATAGGATAACTCCTGAAACTCATTCCTCTAGACTTTATGCAGACTATTGAACCCACGATCATTAAACCCTTTCATGGGTTCAGTACTGGTTCTAATTCCTTGGTTTCTTTTCTGAATAGTCCCTATACAAGCAACAAATATTACCCTATAAAAAGTACAAAATTATTAGATTGCTTCCCAAGTAGCACTTAATTTAATGTCCCAACATGACATGGCTAAGTTGGTTCGTCAGATTTCACCAACTAATCCATAGGTTGCCTTCCATGAAGCACGTGATTTAACATTACAGTACAACTTAGGTATGCTTGAATTCTCAAGTACACTTAGATCCACTTAGCCTCATCAATCTCACAGAAGTAGTGTTTTACCCTTTTTCTATTGACCTTAAACTTTAGGCCCTTTTTATTTTCCAAATCAATTTCACCATAAGGAAACACCCTATTTACTCTATACAGTCCTCTCTATCCTTACTTTTGCTTGACAGGAAACAATTTCAACTTAGAATCAAATAGTAAAACCATATCGCTTGTGGTGGATTCATGTTTCTTAATCTTGCAATCATTGTATAATTTCATCTTTTCTTTGTAAAAAGTTGACTGTTCAACTTCATGTTTCAATTTAGCTACATCACTCCATTCAAAATTTGACCTCGTTGGTTCCCACAATGCCTTATGATCAAGTTTGAAAGGCAAGTGGTAGGCTTTACCATACACAGGCTAATATAAGTAAGCATAAATAGGGGTATTGAATACTATCAGGTAAGTCCATGATACATCATGTAACTTTCTAGCCTAATTTGTCCTATTAGCATTCACAAACTTTGCCAAAACTAACTGATTTCACGATTAGAGACCTCAACTTTCCCATTTGTATGAGGATGATAATATGTTGCCACCTTATGTCTTATTCAATAGTTATCAAGAAAGGTATAGAATAGATGATTGCACAAGTGCGAGCCTCCATCACTAATGATAGCCCATGGTGTACTGAATCTAAACAATATGTTTTTCTCAAAACTTCTGTGATACTCTCTATTTCATTATTTAGAAGTGCATGCACCTTCAGCTATTTTAACACATAGTCAACATCTACCAAAATATACTTTATACCACGCGAACTTTAAAAGGGGCTCATGAAGTCAATACCCCATACATTAATCAACTCAAGTTCTAGGATAGTGATCACTGGAAGCTCTAGATTTAGCAAGATGTTTCCTTGTCATTGGCATTGGTCACAAGACCTTGCATAGTCATGCACCATTGTAAATGGTGGGCCAATAGTATCCATATTACAAGATCTTATGTGCAGTCTGCACACTACTATGATGACCCCCAAATGGTGACTAGTGATATCCCTCTAAGATACTCATCTACTCAACTTCTAGGACACATCTCCGAATCGCTCCATCTACACAACTCTGAAACAAGTATTAATTGTCCCTAAAAAATTCCTAACACCATTAATAAACTTCTTATTTTGTTGAAACAATAAGTATTTAGGAACTAGATCACTTACCAAGTAATTTTCAAAGTCTACAAACCATGGATCAAATCTTATGATGCTGCAACACCTGCTCATTTAGAAAAGTATCATCAATTTCAAACTCATCCTTTAATTTTCAGCATAGCTTCTTCTTCCAATTATGATAAATGGTCACCCACTTGATTCTTAGTCCCTTTTCAATCCTTGACCTCAAAGTCAAATTCCCACAACTGAAGTACCCAATGAATCAACCTTGGCTTCACATATTTTTTTGCCATAATATACGCAAGAACTGGATGGTTAGTATGCACAATCACTTTTGTGTCAAGAAAATAAGATTGAAATTTCTCAAATGCAAACACTATAATAACCAACTCTTATTCAGTCATAATGTAATTTTTTTGAGTAGGGATAAGTTCTTTGCTAGCATAGTATATGGGATGTAAGATATTCTCTCAACTTTACCCTAGGACTGCACCTAGCTCTATACGACTAGTATCACACAAACCTCAAATGTAAAGGACCAGTTGTGAGACACAATAATAGGGGCTGAAGTCAACTTCTCTTTTAGGTACTCAAATGCCTTCAGACATGCATCATCTAACACAAAATTTACCTCCTTCTAATAATTTGCACAAAGAATTTGTAATTTTAGAAAATATCATGATTAATCTTAATAGAAAACTACATGCCCTAAAAAAGCCATGAATACCCTTCAAAATAATTGTTGGAGGTAAATTTTCAATCATCTCAATCTTTGCCTTGTTAATTTAAATCCTCCTTTTTTTAAATCCTATGAACAAGCACTATTCTTTCTTTAACTATGAAAGGGAGTTTAACCCAATTTAGAACCAAGTTATAATCCTCCCATCTCTTTAAAATACTAGAAAGATGTGCCAAACAATCTTTGAATGAATCACCAATAACCGAGAAGTTATTGATAAATACCTTAATAGTGTCCTTAATATGTTAAAAAATAGCCATCATGCAACACTGAAAGTCTGTGGCTGCATTAATTATACCAAAAGGCATTCTCTTGAAGAAAAATTCCAATATAGACAAAATAAAGCTTTCTTCTCTTGGTCTTTAGGAGCAATATAAATATAATTATAACCTGAAAAACCATCAAGAAAATAGTACCATCATTTGCTTACAAAATGGTCTAACACTTGATCTATGAAAGGCATCAAAAAGTGATCATTATTAGTCCATGCATTCAGCTTCTTATAGTCCATGTAAATATTCCAACAAGTGACTAACCTCATAAGAATAAGATCATCCTTCTTTTTTGGAATCATAGTGATTCCACCCTTCTTTAACATATATTGGATCGAGCTCACCCATATGTTAGCTGCAATAAGATAAACTGTCCCTGCATCCAACTAGTTGATGATTTATTTCTTCATCACCTCTTGCATAAGTGGATTCAATCTCTGGTTATGCTCAGTATTAGTCACACAATCTAGCTTAAGTTGGGTTTCACGTGTGCAAATCCTAGCAGAATCCCAATGATATCAATAATTTGACTATCCAATGGCCTTCTTGAATGTCTTTACAATAAACACCAAAGCCTTAACTTTCCAATCTACTAAATTAATTGTAGTAATAATTGGAAAAATATTATTGGGTCCTAAAAATGCATAACGAAGGTGAGATAAAGAACTTAAGATAAGAGGCTCCTCAATAAAAAAGCTTAGATGGTGGGGTTGCTCTATTTTTTTTAAATCAAGATCTAACTTCTTTGGTAAATAACCATATGAGACCCTACCACCAAGTGTGCTCAACATCTCATCATAACTCTTAATATCATCACTCATGAAATTCATAATTGCCGATACAAGTCTTCGATTCTAATACTCTTCTTAATAAAAGCTACTAATGTATCTTTAAAGACTAGATCCATCATAGAGATCTCCCGTATATCCTTTGGATGCTTTATCAATTGGCATATATTAAAGGTAACCTATTTGTTCTTCAATCAAAACTTCATCTGCCCAGTCTGCATATCAACCAATGCATGACCAGTCGTAAGGAATGGTCTTTCCAAAATTATGGGAACCTCCAAGTCAACCTCACAATAAAGGATGCCAAAATTAGCTGGAAATATAAAGGATTCAACCCTCACCAAAACATCACACATGATTCCCATTGGCTTCTTCGCAATGTAGTTTTCCATGAGAATTTTCATTGAAGTTGGTTTTAGTGACCCTAACCCCAAATACTTATAAACTTCTAGAGGCATCAAATTAATTCTAGAACCCAAATATCATAAAGATTTTACAAAGATGAAACACCTAATAGTTCTGGGAATTATGAATACTCTACGATCGTCTTTCATCTCAATGAAAGACTAAAAAATGATTGTACTACAGTGATGCATATTGTCAATGAGCTCTAAACTCATCGTCCTTTTCTTAGTCACCAAATCCTTCATAAGCTTTACATAAACTGATAGTTGTTCATAAGCTTCAACTAGAGGGATACTCAACACTAACTCTTTCAGTATATAAATAAACTTTTGGTACTTTCCCTTTTTAATTTTCTTCTTCAATCTTTATAGATTAGGAGAAGGAGGTCATGGAATGAGAATCAATACTTTTAGGGCCTCTTGTCCTTCCCCCTTTTTGCCTTGGCCTTATGTTCATCAACTAAAGGTGTTTAAAGTGCATTTTTTTCCACTACTATGGTTTTAGATTTGACAACTTTCTCATTATTAACAATCATGGATATAGGTGGATAAGTCACCATCTTACAACTCCTAGTATTAATAGATATGGAATGACTAACATTTTTAGATTTTGGATAGTGTTTCTCAAAAGTGTACCTTATTGATGCTGATTTAATATGGTGAACATTTGACCAAATTGCTGCTCTTTCAGGAAGTCTTTTATTTTCCGTACCCCTTTCACAGTCTTTGCAAACATGTATTCTATCCTCAAATTGCTTAAACTAACATCACGGTTCCCATGTGGAACATAAAGGCCACTTCTATTATTGTAGTCATACTTTCTTCTCTAATAACTATCTCACTCCCTAATTCTATGTCTATACCTAGACCTATTGTAATTGTATCTCCATAGTAGTTTTGACCTTGATTCTCTTTCCTAGAGTTCCAATTATCTTGGTTAGACCCTTAGCCCTTGGCTCAAAAACCTACCATCTCTTTAGTTAGAAACTTATGCCCTCCTCTTTAGAATCCAAATGTTCATACCTTGGTTTATTTCCTTGAGAACCAACCACATACACTTTGTTCTCTCCTATTGTGGAAATTTTTTTCGTAATAAATCAAAAATCAATCCTCAAATACATTACCTCTTGATCTACTGACTCATCTTATACTTTCTACTCTGCGTATGCTCTAATTGCATAAGTGCCTGCGGATTTTGACTACATATCTAGTGTGCCAACCTCAATTGGTTTTTGTGATTTAATCTAGGATCTTAAAAGTATGACCCCAACATAGACTCATGAATACCCCACCAGTGATAGTGTCTACAACCTTGGTGTTATAATTCAAAGCACTGTAGAAGATCTCAATCAAGTTTCTACTAGTCTTCCTATGGTTTGGATATTCTTCAACTTATTCTCGTACCTCAACTAAGTCTCATATAATTCCTCAAAATGCAACTACCTAAAGTTATAAATTCCATCTTTCAATTGCAATATTTTAGAAGGTAGAAAACTTTGTCATAGATTTGAGTCCTCAACTTGCTCTAAGTAGTGATGGATCTATGGGGTAACTTAGCTAACTATAATGTAGCTTTTCCTATTAGAGAAAAATGGAAAAATCACAATTTACTCACCTCTTGTCTGACTTTAGATAGATTATAGGATATGGAAATCCCCATGAAGCTAATTACATGCATATTTGCATTATTAGTTGGAAGGCTTAGGTACACCACCTTTAAGTTTAGTAAGTGTATCATGGAACTAATTGAAACACCTAGACTTTGAACCACTGAAAAATTCCCTTATTTGGTGAAGTCAAGATTTTTAGTTAATCAAGTTTTCTAAGGAATGTAACTCTCTAACTTGTTAAATAAATCAAAAAACATGTATTTTACACTTGGATTATTAGTGTACATAGAGATTTTGAAATCAAATAAAAAGGGTTTTGTTGTCAAATGATGAGTAATTTTTGTTCTTGCTTAGACTTATGTTTATACATGATAATAGTGATGATTTTCACATGTGGGTGATTTTTGTATGTGGTTTAACATATGGGTCTTGAGTAACCCTAATATTTTTATTTCTTCCATAAAAATAGCCTTGGTAAATGCATGTACACAAGGTATTTATGAAAATGTCTAACTGAATTGTTTAGTCACATGTTAGTGATGTTTTGAACTAGGAAAATGGCCTAATAAGTATGACTGGTTGATAAATGATGTTGTAATGGTATTGTGAGCCATGTATTGTGTTATTTATGACCTATTTTGGTTAATGTCTAATAAAGGGTTAACGTCCCTAAACATGAAAATGAACTTGAATTGTGTGTTAAACTAAAGTGTGGTAAGAATGTGGTATAAGATTGTTATTGAAATATGAATAGTTTGTGAGGGTCTTCGTGACCTTAAATTGAATTGTATGATGAATTGCATTAAGGCATTTTCCTATTGAAGTGGTTGAGTGATGTTTCGGCTTTTGACGGAATATTTTCATTTTTTTGTTGGAAAATTACATGTTTTCAAGCAACCAAGGTTGCATTTAATATTGGTTTTTAGTGTTTCAAGGTAAGGAGCTGACTGAAGGAAAAGACTTAGAAAATTAGTAGAAAAACACTTTTGATGGTCAAAATGGTGGACCGTCAGTTTTGCGATGGACTACCAACTCAACCGTCAGATCGAGGTAGAACTCATAAATTCTGAAAACCCAGCGACGAACCATATAATTAACCGTCAGTTTTGCGATGGACCACCACTTTGGCCGTCAACGCTTAAAAGAACCTGGCATCTTGAAATGCTCAACAACGACCAACATGGTGGACCATCGATCTTATGACGTACCACCACTCCAGTCATCAGGATTAACAAGAACCTGACTCTCCAGCACCATCAACGATGGTCAAGATGGTGGACCATCATTTTTATGATGGACCACCATGTGGACCGTCAGTCTTATCCCAAATGTAACCCTCCAGGATCAAAAGTGATAGACCAAATGGTGGATCGTCAGACTTGTGACAGACCACCACTTTGGCCATTATTTTGGATGCAGATTTTATAGTATTTGAATTTTAAATTCTTTTTACCTGGTAACATATAAATACCCAGTTTTAGGTTTTACTATCCACCTTTTATCTTTTATTAGGGTTTTGCCATACTTGAAACAGATTGTTACATAGTTTTTCTCTAAGATTCATTGGATATTAGTGGATCTAGATTCCTTTATCATATTTTTTATTGAAGATTTAAGAACAACAATTGTGACTTTTATAAGTAAACTTTGAATTAATTTATGAATAACACAATGGTTTCTTCTCTTTCTGTGATGGAGATGTGTGACTAAGCTCCCATAACTAGGGTTATGGGAGCCTTGATGTGAAAGTTGATTGGGGGTTGTGAATCTCGTAGATTCCCATGATTAATTGATATTGCACAAAACCTTCTTCACTTTAATGACTTTTCTTAGTTGCAAAATCTAAAAGTGAGTCCAAGAGCAACACTTTTTGAATAGAAAAGTGTTTGTTGGAAAAAAAGGGTTTACATAAATCTAAAGGCTTTAACTTTTGGATAGAGGGCAAATGTCTTAACCGGATCAACCCATGTGAGAATATAGTTGAATAAATAATACATTCCTTAAGTTTGAAAGAATTAAGGGATAAGCTACTCATTTAGGGTGAGAAACTAATGGGTAAACCATAGAATTCAATTACTCTTGCAATTAGAATTGTTAATTGGGAATCCAAAATAGTTCACAACCCTAGCTTCTTAAGCATCTTGGTAACCATAACTCTAGTTTGACTACTCATACTAAGTTACTCTTTATAATACAATCAATAGTTGGATTACTCTCTATGACAAACATTTGACTACAATTGATAAATTAAAATCCCCCTCTATTCTGGAACCTTCGATCAACATTCTAGTAATAATCATAATACTTAGTGAAAAAAGTATTCCCTATGGGATTCGACACCTAACCCAGTTGGGTTATATATTTGATAGCGATTTATTACACTTTCTAACGAGAGTTATAATTTGGGCGTATCAAATTTTGGCGTCATTGTCGGGGAATACAGTCATAAATTAAGTTTGTGTTTTTTAATTGACCTTTGGTCAAGTTTCCCAAATTTTACCTTTGTTTGTTGTTTTTGATTTGTGAAGGGTAGTTATTGTGTATGCCAAGTACACAAAGATTGGGTGTGTTGTTATTACCAAAACATCCAGAACCACAGTTAATTGGCAAAATGGCAGACCCTTAAGAAGCTGAAAGACTAGCCGCCATGGCTAAAGCCTAGATTGATCAATACAATAATGGTCAACCTACACATCATCCTAATTGTGATGATGATGATTTAGGGGATGAGGACTTGTTATATCCTGCTAACCTAAGATGCACAGAGAATATAGCTACGCCAGTAAACCAGAATGTAATTAGAAATCATCCTTTTAGAGCTAGGCAAGACCGTCAGCCTGTGCAGTTTTATCTTAATGATGACGAGGATGAAATGGATGGAGAAGGTGCTACTGGAGCTATTATTCCTCTACCTCTATCACCAGGAACTAAGTTTAACATCACAAGCACGATGATTCAACTCCTCCATCTGAAGTAGTTGTTTGGTGGACTCCCAGAGGATGATCCTAATAAGAATTTAGTGAACTTTGTCACTATTTGCAAATCCTTTGATAACTTGGGAGTGGGAAAGAATGCTATACAACTATACTTGCTTCCATTATCTCTGTCTGGAGAGGCAACACTATGTCTCAATGGACTGACTCTCGATTCTATAACCAACTGGAGGCAGTTGAAAGAGGCTTTCCTATAAAGGTTCTTTCCACCTTCCAAGAAGGTACAATTGAGGGATGAAATCAGTAATTTCCGACATCTTCTAATCAAATCTCTTCAAGAGACATGGGAGAGATTTAAAAAAAAGCTGATACAATGCCCAAATCATAATATGACTAATATTCATTTGATGGAGACTCTCTATAGGGACTTAAACTCTATTACAAAGCCAGTCGTGGATAATGCTGCATAAGGATCATTTGTGGATCTCACTTTTCTAGAGGCCTCGAAGATTCTTGATCGAATGACCAAACAAAGTAGAGCATGGAATACCAGTGATTCAGTGGTAGCAAGCCCTACTGTGTCTAGTGGTATGATTGTAGAGCAACACAAGAAGGAGGAGGAACGTGACCAGGACATGGCACACTTGAAGACGCAAATGGATTTGTTGACCAAGCATTTATTATCTGGAAAGACTGAGAAAGTAAAAGTTGTAGGATCCCAAGGAAGAGCTGACTCTGATTCAGAAAGAGAGGCAAACTATCTAAATAATCAGGGGGTTTTTGAGGCAATAGCCAAGGAAATCAAGGTCAGAACTATTATGACAAGTCTGGTGGGTGGAAACAAGAGGAAATCTAAAGTAAGGAGCACAAATAACCTTTAACTGTAACAATATCAAGTGAAATTCTGATCCCAAATACATAATGAAAACAAATACATGTACTAGCCCTGAACACCAAAACTATAGGATAATAATAAGAGGCCAGATACCAAGCTTGAATCAGAAATAATGGATAGTAACAAGAGGCCGAATACTAAGCTAAAATCAGAAATAGTGAATAATAATAAGAGGCCAAATGATCCATATACCACCAACAAGACTCCCAATAATAGAACCAAGTACAACTGCTAGAACCCTCCATAATAACCATAATTAACATCAAAACAACTAAATCATAGTCATAGACTAATTCTAGACTCAAACCTAAACTCATTAGTAACAAACATAACTTTAATAGATGATCCAATCAGAAGCAAACCATAGGCAAAAATTGATGCCAAAATTATACTAGAATTTATAATACTCACGATAGAGTAAACATTGACCTTAAACTGGAATTGAATTATATATACATAAATATGTAATAGCAAATGAAAGTTTAGAGGTTTCAAGCCTATCACTAGTCTAGTTTTATATTAAGTTTAATCTTAGGTTGCTACCAACTAAGGACCGATGTAGTCTTATTTCTAAGTCAAGGAGGAAGGATTGAGGGTCAGTTACTATCTTATCTAGGGAAAAGGCTAATTAGGCAGGAAACTAAGCCTAAGTAAAATATAGACCAAAGCAATAGCCTAGTGTATCAATCAAGAGTCTAACTAAGACTAAATGAACTTCATCTTCAACATTCTATCTAAAATAGTAGTAGGGATCACTATGGGATCCCAATAACCAAGCCTAAATCAGCACCTAGTTGAGTTTAGTCTAAGGCTTTCTGATATAGCCCAAGGTGCTTTAATCACTAATTTTAGTCTTAAAGGATGTTAATACACTATACTAAGGGGAAACTGGTCTAGATTCTATCGAAAAGGGGCCATAATCGGCTAATACAACACAAAATACTAAAACAACAATTGGAATAAAATATCCACTCAAAACTATCATAATAATATACTAATACTATAATTAAGCACAATCTAAAAGTAGGGTAAGGAAACCCTACTTGGATACCACTGAACGCTCGTTGAAACCTATACACTAGAGATTTCCCCTTTCGAGAAGCCTTTGAGAGATATTGTGCTAGTAAAATTATTATCTATAAATTAAGAAAAAGAAATTGATACCTATATTTCTTGTAAATTATCCAGGTCAGAAATTAAGCTAAAAACCTATGTAGATCCCACTTACAAAATCATAAAATTAAAATCGACATAGTGTTCCACTCAGCTCAAGGATTATTAATCATATAATTTAGCTAAATTTGAACTCAAACAGTCCCCAAATTAAAACCAACATGACTCTAATTATATGAATTAAATAGAGAATTAATAAAAAAATTAATAAGAAACTTACAGATGATATAGGGCACATTGACACGTCCCCAAACTAATCCCTGCTAAATTATATAATTCTCCCATAAATTTACAAGTTGAACTAGCCTCTAATGGAGTTTGTACTTATAAAATATGAGGAAAAAATGAAGAGAAGACCATATACTGCTAGGGATTTCCTTATTACGGTCGTGAGGCCCCTTGGTTGTGGTTGTGACATCCCACTAATGGGACCATCACAATCACATTGGCCTAGACACGTAATTGCTATGAAAAAGATGCCCTGGCCCTATAGGTCCCTTCATCTCAATTGAGATACCTTAAGCCTCGTGATCATGATGACTAGGATCATAGCCCCTGGCAATTGTGGGGGTCCTAATCACGATATCAATGAAGGAACTTGGCCTTCACTAATAATTTTACCAAGTTGCAAATGCTCCGACTAGGCCCTCAAATGTATTTAAAATCCTATGAATGAAAATGAACTATACTACCCTATAAAATTTGGCATTTCAAACTCAATGATGTCATTAAAATTTTCATCAGAGGTTGTTTTGATAAAAAGTGGATCTAACACACAAGTGGCCATTTTAGCTAAATTCCACCCAATATCCCAAAATGAATCCGAAAGCCTCAAAACCCAAATCAAGGGCCCCTAGCTTAAACTTAACATGTCAGTGCTGATGAGACTGTCAGACATGGCATCCTAGGCCATGTACTTGAGATTTTGACCTGAGAGCTACTTCTCAATATTAAAAGCTTCAAAATAAAGAAATGGCTCAAAAAATCATATGAACTACCCGATAAATGAATTGTTAGTCACAATAAGTCATAAATAAACTAGAGCAGCTGTAGCAAAGATCTTAAAATAGAAAAAGCACAAAAAAGGAAAAATGACCTAGAGGGTCAGTACAATTTGAGAATATATTTTCAGCATAACAGAGGGGTGTTAACTTCTAATTTTGACTCTCTTTTCCCTAAAAAATAATTTTCCTATGCTTCTAAGTCTTGAATACTTTACAAAAATATCTTTTTATATATATTAATTTTAATAATCTGGCACCTATAATGATTTTGATAATATTATTTCCTTAGTTTGTATTTCTTATATGTATGAAGTAACTTCTAGTATCGTATCTTATAAAGTTACTAAAAAAAAAGAAGAATATCTTATAATTTATTCTTTTCTCTATTTTTCTAATCAAAAAATCTAATTAGTATTAAATTTTATTTCAACTCTAAATAAATTTTGATCTATTATTACACAATCCTATTTGTAGTTTCATTTTTATATCGATCTATAACTACACACATTAAATTATCTAAGGTTTAATATATGTATACATAGTGATGCATATATGTATGTGTATGTATGCATACATGTATGTATGTATATATATAATTTTTTTGGGAAATTAATTAGAATAAAAAAAGCATCATTAAATTAATTTTATGGAAAATGATTGGGAAAAAATTGGACTTTTCCTACAAAAATAATTTAGTTGTAGACTTGGACCATTTAATCTCTAGCTTTGGATCTTAATAGCCCAATCCATGTACAATTTTTTCTCAACAAGCCCACTACCTCTAAATCCCTTGACCCAATCTAAATTAACATTACACACCTATAATCTTCATTTGATTACCCTCTAGGTCATTTCCTTAGTTTGTGTGAATTTTTGGCATTTCGAGCCTTTTCACAGTAGCTACAGGTCATTTATCAGATGTCAAAACTGTCACTTCGATTGTTGGACAGTTTGTTTGGACTTTTGGCTTATTTCTCTGTCTTAGAGATTTTACTAATTAGGATTTTGTCTCGGACCAAAACTCCTAGTAGACGACCTCGGGTGAGAATTCTTATAGTGCTATCATTATTAGAATGTTGATTTTAGGATAAAAGGATCTTTGGTTTAGTTATTAAGGATTCCAGAATCATTTTGGGCTATTGAACAAATTTTGTAAAAAGTGGAAATATAGGTGTTGCCCCACACTTAGTCAAAATTATCTTAGATGAATGGTTTGATGGTTCGATTAACTCCAGAACGTTAAATTTAGTATGATAGCATATTTTCTTTGTGAACACGGGATTCCAAATAAATCTCGACCACACTGTAGAATTCCATGTAGGACTTAGCAAAATCTGGTGCATAGGTTGCTGATCCGACCACTTAAGCAATCATTTGACCACTTAAGAAATCATTGCATATTCGACATTCTGTTGCTTAAGCGACATTGATTATCTGATCAATGGCCGCTTAAGATATGCTTTGTTCACTTAAGCGGGCATAGTCTAAGCGGCCTATGGGTCACCTAAATGATACTCGACCCTATTTTCCATATTGCCTAAGCAATAGGTGAGCCGCTTAAGAGACATAGAGACCGCTCATACGACACCTGCAAACTTTAAATGTTCTTTTACCCACCCAATTTTTATCACTTCTTCCACCAGTTTTACACTAAGTTAAGAGACTAAAGAGAGGAAAAAAGTAGGAAATCATCCACATAAGTTAAAGTAAGCTAACCTAACTCTTCTTGGTCATTTCCCACTAAATTTCCTTTCAATTTCCATCCTAATTCATGGTAAAATTCTTAGAAATTAGGTATTACATTCCTAAAGTTTGAATATTTATTTGAGACCCAATTTGTACTCCATCTGTGCTTAACTTTTGAGCACACATTTGTTGTTCTTCGAGGTACCTTATGACAGGTCTAATTTTGGATCTCGTTTGTGGCCCAAGAGGATTGTTCTTGATACAAAATTTGGCCAGACTCATAATATAGAAATACGAGTCTTGTTTTACTCCTAACAATATATAGGATACTATTTTTTATAGTGTGATAGAATTTTGGGATCGTGGAGTAAAGACTAGTGATTCGTGGATAATTCAAGGGTTGTGATTCGACATCGAGGTAGGTTTCAGTCTACTAATCTTCATATGATGGTGTATTATATATGTTTTATGTTAGATAGGGATGCTAGGATGCCATTTTTGGTAGAACACTTTGACTCAGTCTAATTTATGAGTTTGGAGGCTGAAAGGATAATTGACCTTTAAGGTGAATTACTTATTATACTTCTTTGACCCTATCACCTTAGGTTGCTATCATTTTAGACATAGTAAATACTAATGAACCTATACTATAATGTTTAGTACATTACTCAGTCGATTAAGATGGTTTTCCCCGTATTATAATGGTATGGTTATGTCAGATATGTACTATTGGGCCTAAGACAGTGATTATGATATTGGTTAGATTTCCGAGGAGTGTTTTTTCCTTGTAAAGAAAGTGGCCATAGTTTATATACGTATTGGTTCTTATAATTATATTATTTGGATATTGGTGATGGAATACATAGATTCAATACCTTCATGCTTAGATAGTAAATGGCATGATTCCAACTAAATTATAGTTTTACTAATCTTTTCCTATAAAGGGATTTGTTCTCACTTTCCACTTTTAAAATAAAGTTCTTTATAATAGGAATTGCTCTATCATAAATATAACTTATGAGCCTTTAAGACTAAAATGATGTTTTTGAGATTTGACTGAGATAGATACTAGTCCACAGTTTCATTACTACTATTTACCTTAATCCAGAGAGATTTTGATCCTTTCTTCACTTTTATGATGATTTAGTCTCGGAGTTTACCTTAGGCAATAGATTTGCAAACTTGTAATCTTTTATCCACATTTCTAGCCTCTATATATACATACATATGTGGTATTGGAAAGAGTGGATTGATGATGATGATGATTATTATTTGAAATCCTAAATCAAGACTAGGTTGGTGTATACAAGTACTCCCAAACCCTCTAAGGGCCTCTTTGTCCATGAGTCGTTATGCTGAAGAAGAAAGGTCATCGTAGTGCTTGTCTTTATAAGCCATTTAGCTGGAGGAGGAGTATACACTGGGTTATGTTATTATACTTAGTTTGATTATGGCATTATGGATTGTTTTTTCAGTCATCATTATATATGCATTGCCTATCACCAGTATACGCCTATACCTTTAGCCTTATAGGGGGTGGGGAAGGGGTTGCACAGTATAGATGATGAGTATTCTTTGCAGTATATTGTGTGTGCTAATTGGACCTTCTTGATTATAGGGCTCAATTTAGGTATTGTTTGTTCGGGCTAATCAATTACTTTATTTTGTTGTTGTTATTATGATTAGCTTATGACAGGTTGATTATTGGGCTATTATTGATATTCGAAGTATGATTCTAATTCCTTATTCTTATGGTTAAATTATTATGCATGATTACTCCATGGTTAGGCATTATGGTTTTAGACTGAAACACCTCAAATTTTGGCCCTTGGAAATTTCTTGAGCTTTGAGCTCATTGCCTTGATTACGTCTTGACTATATGAGTTTTATGGTGTCTTGATGAGTCAAGTCCACCTAATCGTAGGGTGTCAAGTGGATGGTGGTTAGGTTTTCTATCTTGGTTACAATTTGGTGATACGAAACATTAGGGGTGATGATGAGTTGTTAGGATAAACTTTAACCAAATTAGTAACTTAATGGAATGACTTTGTTCTAAGTATGAGTGGCTCACTAGGAGCCATGAGGACAAGTTACAAGTCATGAGGTAAAGTTGTAGGTTTTCCAGTGTCTGACCTATTTGGGTATTGTGTTGGTTATGACTAGACCTTATGAGTCATTGGGTTAAGTTACGTGTGGGATCGAGGAGTCATAAGATTGACAGTGTATGGGTGTCCAACTTACTGTCTAAGATACGACTCAAGGCTACAAATTTTATGATGTGGTGACGAGTCAATGGGTTGACTCGTAACTAAAGATTTTTTTACAGATTTTAAGCTAAGGGTATTTTGGACATTTCTAACTTTAATTTCCTTTGATACCACGACTTAAAAACTTCCTTGGGACATCATTATCACATCATTCCTAATAAAACACTCCCAAATTCTCTCTCAAGATCTCTATTCAATTTGAGGCTAGGATTTTAAAAAAATGGTCATCTTGGATTCTAGGGGTGCAATCTCTTTTAAATTTTTTAGTACTTTAGGCATGCTACTCCCCCCTCATTTTTATTTTACTTAAATTACATATTTTAATGTATGGCTTTCATGGTATTGTTATGGTTTTGAAATAAAGGTTGGGGGTCTCTGAATGCTTAATGTTGAATGATGTTTTTCCATGTTTTAAATATAGTTTTGAACATATGGGTGCATGGTTTTGGTGTTGGAACTTGATAATCGTAACTTTCTATAAATTTGTGACTTTTGAAGTAGTTATGACCCCAACCCTTTATTGTGAAATTGGTTACTAGTTTTGAGAAAGGTGGGAATTTGAATTAGGGGTGCAATGGAATCTCCAACGTGTTTCGTTTGACATATTTCTTAAAAATGATGCATGGTATAAATGGTTAAATGGTTATGGATGGTTTTGAAAACCTTGTGGGGTACACGAGAATTCCCCAAGTGATTATATAATCAAAACCTTATTGGGTACACGGGAATCCCCTAAGTGATTTTAATAATGGAGTCTGCGGGGTACACGGGAACCCCCCAAGTGTTGGGTAATGGCATTTCTTGAAAGCTATAGGGTATTACAATACCACTTAATAATCCCTTAATAAATTACTCCTGGAATTGGTGGTTTGGTTATGTGTAAAATATTTTACTTGGGCACTAATGGGGGTTGTGATAGCTAGTCGTGAAGGTGTGAGTCTAATGGACGGACACTGGAAACTTATGTTTGCCAATACATGTATATATATTTCATATAGGGCGAAGGGTACACGGGAATTCTCGGCCTTCTATGATATCTTTGATTCGTAGGGCTACATACAATGAGGCTCGTTTAGAGGGTAATACTAGACCCATATATCCTATGGGTAAACTTATAACGGTAAAGCTATACAACCCAGGTTAAGGATTTAAATGTATGCAAAACCTTGTACCCTATCCTAGCATGGTATATTTGTATATATGTGATTGCATATAGTTATTTGATTTTGTTTTGAATTGATGGAATTATTCTATCGTTATCACTAATTTACATTCTATCGCTAACTCCACTAACCATCTTAGAGCTCTGCATCCCCTTAGAATGCAGGTACCATTCGTACTTTTACTCCTCATACTTAGTGTCTTGGTGATTCGGGGACAACTTTTGAGTTATACTAAAGTGGTGAGCTTTCATACTTTGAAAGACCGTATTTCATGCTATGGACTTTTTTATATCATTTTTACTTCTTTGGTTTTTATTTTGGCTATGGTCGGGGGCATGTCATGACGGGATATTCTTTGATTCTAGTTAGAGGCTTTGTTGGACTACTATAGGTATGGGCGGTGTAGATATTGGTATTAGCGTTGGTATTGGTATTGGCATTGGATCAGTTTTAGATGACTATTTGGTTGTGGATGTTTGGTTTTGGTTATAGACTCATTTTTGAATGTCTTTTAAATAAAGTTATCTTTTCTTGTTATATGTTCGGAATGCAACAACCATGGGGTGTAGGGCAGTTAATGGCTTAAGTATTAGGGGTGGTCTTTGATCTTGGTTGGACTTGAGATAACCTATATAACCAGGCCATGGTTTGTGTCATGTCAGATTGGTATCAGAGCCTAGGTTCATGGTCAACTGGGTATCCAGAAAGACGCGTTGAGTAGATTTTTTTTAAGGGTGTGTAGTGCGCCACACTCATAAGGAAGAGGCTACAAGGCATTTAGGAATGTTTCTTTTTTTTCTGTTCTGCTTTTGATCTGTAAAGTCTAAGGTCTTAAAATCCTCTCTAATTGCCTCTTGTTTGCTTTTCAGATCATGCCTCCAAGACTATCTGAAGCTCACAAAAACTCCTCTATCCTACATGAGGACAACGTTGATAGAGCACGTCCTACTTATAGGGTCCAGATCTAGTCTTGGGGTCTAGTCCCTGATTGCCCTTTTGGAGTTCCACCGATCCCCTCTAGTCCTTCTCGAGCTCCTCAGGCTGAAGTGATGAATTCAGAGTTTTGCCAGTTTATCCATCTGTTGGCTCAGTTGGTAGTTTCTCAGTCTAAGCATTCAACCTTTACTGATGTTTGGCCAGTTTATGAGGTTGAACCATTCAACCTTTACTGATGTTAAAGTCGAGGAGGATCCTCAAGGTTTCCTTTATTATATTTAAGATCTTTCTTGTGATGTATCCCACTAATATAGAGGTCATGGAGTTCACTGCCTATCAATTGAAAGATGTAGTTTATCAGTAGTACAAGAAATGGAAATAATTAAGGGGTGACGATGCTGAGTCAGCCTTGTGGGATAATTTTTCTAATGCTTTCTTGGATTGCTTCTTTAATCAAGGGCTAAGGGAGACGAAGGTGGAAGAGTTTGTTAACTTGAAGCAAGGCAAGATATCAGTCAAGGAGTATGACTTGAAGTTTCACCAGTTATCCCAGTATACTTCGGAGTTGGTTTCTAGCACGAGGGCTAGCATGAGGATGTTCACTTTTGGGTTGTCCCAAGACTTGATTTTATAGAGTAAGGCTTCCTTGTTAAATAAGGACATAGATATCTCTTGGTTGACTGTGTATATACAGTTGGTTGATCAAGTGAATAAGAAGCAGACAGAGATAGGGGAGAGTCAGAGCCAGAAGTTTAGATTTTTCGAGAAGAATGGAGGTCAACAACAAAGTAGCAGGGATAGTGAAAAGTGGTCCAAAAAGAATAGGGGAAATTCTGGGTCTTACTCGATGGCTAGTGCTCCCTACCCAAAGCCATCTACCAGATGTTTTCAGGGTAACGACAATTATAGGGCATAGGGTTCCCAATCCCAGGCTAGTGGGGCCCAATCATCTCCATTATATCCTCCATGCAGATTTTTTGGTCGATTGCACTAGGGTTTCTATGATGAGGTAAGGGATAAGTTCTTTAACTATGGTCATCTAGGGCATATATTTAGAAACTATCCAGTGGCCAAGGTTGATTCTGGGGAAAAAAAGGTTCCAGTTGCCTATTCTTCAGCTCTGACATAAGAGGGTAAACCATATGGCTCTAGCACTGGTCGGAGCCAACTCTATACTCTTATTACCCACCAGGAGTCTGAGTCATCTCTTGATCTCGTTACTGGTATGTTAAAACTCTTTTTCCTTGATGTGTACTATTTAATTGATTTGGAGTCCACTCTTTCTTATGTGACCCTATTTGTTGATGTGCATTTTAGTTTTGGCCCCGAGTGTATTTCAAACCTTTTTTCTATTTCTACCATGGTGGGTGACTTTGTAGTTTCTAGAAGAGTCTATAGGGTTTGTGTGGTATCTGTGGGTGATCGGGAGACTTTGGTGGATCTATTTGAATTAGATGTCATATTAGGGATGGATTGGTTGCACTCGTGCTATGATTTTCTAGACGATCGGATCCATAAGGTCATCTTTAAATTCCCTAATGAGCCGGTTATTGAATGGGAGAGTGGTTCTCTAGCACCCAAGGGAATGTTCATATCGTATCGTAGAGCCTAGAGATTAATTTCCAAGGGGTGTCTCGATCATCTGGTCCGTGTTAAGGATTCTAACTCAGAGGGTCCTTCTTTACATTCCTCCCTGGTGAATTTCTTGAGTTTTATCCCGATGACCTTCCTGGCGTCCCTTTTGATAGGGAGATTGATTTTGGTATTGATCTTGTTTCGGACACTCGTCTTATCACTATTCCCCTGTATAAAATGGATCCAGCTGAGTTAAAGGATCTTAAGAAGCAATTAAAGGATCTTTTAGGTAAGGGTTTCATCCATTCTAGTGTGTCTCCCTGAGGTGCACCCGTATTGTTTGTGCATAAGAAGGATGGTTCCCTTTGGATGTGTATTGATTACCACAATTGAAGAAGGTAACAGTAAAGAACAAAATACCTTCTTCCAAGGATAAATGATTTTTTTGATCAACTTTAGGGCGCTAAATTCTTCTCCAAGATTGATCTTCGGTTTACGTCATCGGTTAAAGATTAGGGAGGAGGATATTCCTAAGACTACCTTCCATACCCAATAAGGAAATTTTGAGTTCCTAGTTATGTCTTTTGGGTTGAATAATGCCTTAGTGGCATTCATGGACTTGATGAACAAGGTCTTCCATTAGTTTCTGGATTTATTCATCATTGTATTCATAGATGATATTCTGGTGTACTCTAAGAAAGAGGTGGATCATGCTGATCATCTTCGTATCATATTGAAGACCCT
The DNA here is from genome assembly GCF_002878395.1 of Capsicum annuum. Classification (NCBI taxonomy): domain Eukaryota; kingdom Viridiplantae; phylum Streptophyta; class Magnoliopsida; order Solanales; family Solanaceae; genus Capsicum; species Capsicum annuum. Next base: position 73,749,125 of record NC_061113.1, read on the forward strand.
GAAGGATCAACAGTTGTATGCCAAAATTTTAAAATGTGAATTCTGGCTTAACGCTGCCACTTTGTTGGGTCATGTCATTTCTAGTGAAGGGATCGTGGTGGATCCGCAGAAAGTTTCAGTGGTTAAGAAGTGGCCTAGACCCAACTCCAATCGATATTCAGAGCTTCTTGGGTTTAGTTAGTTATTACAGGAGATTTGAGGAGAGTTTTTCAACTATAGCTTCCCCGTTGACTAAATTTGCTCAGAAGAAGGTAATGTTCTTGAAGTTTGATGCTTGTGAGGATAACTTTGAGAAGCTGAAGGATAAGTTGACTTCGGTTCTGATCTTGACTTTGCCTGAATGTCACAACCCAATTTCTTAAATCATGATGGTGCCTACCATAACCCACCAGTAGGCAAGCCAACCCATAGTTCGGATTGGCTAGTAACGGACTACTTAATAATTTGAGGAAAAGAATGCAGAATAAATGAAATAAATATCAATTACATAAGTGAATCCCAAAACCTGGTGGTATCAGTACAAGAGCTTCTAATATAATAAGAGTAAAAAAGTGAAATATCAAGAAAAATACACTGATATGACTTATCGTTGAATACAACATAGAGACTAGTCTAATATAGAAGAGAGAGATAAGTAATACTCCAAACGTCAGGAGCTCACTCTAAGTATCTGAACCATGGCTACTCCGAACGATGCACACATCAATGACGATAACCCATACTATGATCTGAAGGCTACAGAAGTGTAGTATGAGTACCAAATGAATGGTACTCAATAGGCAACTGCCAATTGAGATCCAAAGATAAATCAAATTTATATACAACATATAAACTGAATGGAAACTACACCCAAGAGTCCAGAATTCATATAACAAGTCAATGAGAATAATAAGGGAAAACTATCATGTCCAAGTCCAAGAGTGTCATAACCTTAACCAGGGCCCTAGCCATGACGGACATCTCAAACCATGAATGCCCAAGAGCCCTTCTAACTTGTAATCATATACACCATTCATATATAAATAGGAAATGTGAAAATAAAAGCTGTTATGGAAACATGATCATAACCTAAATTTAGTTTAACAATGAGGAATAAAATCTAATATCAACCAAACACCGTCTGGAAACCATCTGCGAAATCTCTACTACATGATCAAATAACAACTTTCTGAGAACTAGGACAAGGCCCCCAGTAGATAAAAACTATAATAAATAATAACTGTCTGAAAGAAACTAGGCCTTCTAAAATATAAAAGGCTCACCAACTGGTACTCTTCACTTATGTCTGATGAAATCTACTGCTTATCAAGACCCCTAGACTGTGCCTCAGAACCTGGAGGGAGGGGGTCAATACAGATGTACTGGTATGCAGAGCAATCCAAAATAAACCTTTTATATAAATAGAATAGTTGAGATCTAGTCATAAACATCAAGAAAGATATAATTTTCAAAACATATGGGCATTATTGAAAAAAACATAAAAAACCTTTTCGTCAAAAGTAGTTTCTGATCTTTGTATTACTTCTGAGTTAGTTGGCACTCCCCTACAAGTCTGATATTCCATGTGCTATATGGAATCCTCTATTGACTCGGCGGGGAATCCCCCAACCCAAGTATGCTGCAAGGGTTGGAGTGTCTGAGTCTGATACGCTACAGGGTACTAGGTCAGCATATAATAATATACCTGGATCGGCAAATCACGATTTTGGGCAATGAGTTGTCTGAACTCATGCATTTTTTGGGGAACCACCTAATCTCTCTTTATGCCCAATTTTATCCTGTTTTGAATTATGCATTATTCTAGTTTTAACATCTGAAAAATCTGACTTCAAATATACATTCTATTCTATTCTAAATTACCATGGCATTATCTGGATTGGTGTCATTACACCAAGACTTGAAAGTCCTATTTCTGAGCCATAATGCATCATGCATGATTCTTTCATTAAAACATAGTTCAGACCACCCAAACATGCAATTTAACAAAGGGAGTTCATGTTCCAAAAACATAAGTCAACACTATGCAAAATTTCCATCCTTTCAATAAACAAGTGGTCGTCATATAATCTTTAACAAACCATGCAACCCTTCTCATTATATGATTATGTTCAATATTCATCAACATAAAAAACCCCCTCTCTTTTGAAATCAAAATCATAATCCAAATATAACATTGTTCAATACATTTCATAACATGCTTTTTAAGATGCATTCAAACGATTTCATAGTATATCATAAGTAAATGAAAATCATCACAAGAGAGGCATTTTTCATGAATCATGCTCTCAATTCAATCATCAATCTTAAAATACATGATTACAATATATATATATAATTTCAAATCAGCTTGGGGGAAATCCTAAAGGCCAAAACAATATCATCAATGCTTCTAAAGCATGTATATATTCATAAATCTGAAAAACCCTTTCTTAAAATCAAGATATCCATGAGATTTTAGGAAAACACCGCGTACCTTAAATTAGAAGATTTTGAATGAACTTTAGCTTTTGGGATGCTATACATATGATTGATGGGTGCCTCTTGTAGCCCTCGCAATGGGGATTTTGAATCTTGAAGAATTACGAAAAACCCACAGTTAAATCTTGAGATATTTGGGTTTTTAGTTTGAAACCCTAGGGTGAGTTCTTGATGAATTTGAGAGAAAAGAATCATATTTTGGTGTTTTGGGAGTTTAATCCCGTGTTATAGCTGGATAAGGGATGAAAAATACCCATTTTACCTTTAAAAACACGGAAACAGAACCTGAAATTTTTGTGCGTACGATAGGGCGTGTGTCGTACGCTTATCACATGATGCTACTGTCTCAGTCACTTAAATGGCCATAACTCTTTGCTCGGGCATCGGATTTAGACACAATTGGTATCATTGGAAAGCTAATTCGAAGAGATTTAATTTGATATATAGTAGTATCTCTAATTAATTATATAGAAAGAGTTATGGTTGATTGAAGTTGACCCAAGTTTCGACGTTCACTCAAACTTGAATGATAGGAAAGCTTTCAACTCATCGTTGAGTTAAGGGACCTCTATGATATCAATTCAGGAATAAATAGGTTCACACACTACATAATTGATTAACATGAAATTTTTTTATAGGATTTATGAATTTTGGATCATCTATGCATAGAAATGATGGTTTTTATTTTAGCCTAAAATGCGGGGTGTTACAAAGAGTCTAACGTAATAAGACTATGGAAGTATTAGGGTGATTATCCTATTCTAGTCACATTCAATATATGTCAATACTAGATAGTGTATCCCAGTCCAATATAGAATGAAAAGAAAAAGAAAGATATATAGCAATATACAAGGCCAAGAAACAACTATACAATATGAACAAACGAAGTAAGGGATATATGATAATGCCATAGCTTCATATATATATATACACACACACACATATAAACATGAGGTTATCTCAAAGTATAACCTAGATTATCATATCCTTATTCTAATACCTCATTATAATACAACAAGGATTTAATACTATTATACTAAGGGTTTCTAATCCACATGGCTAGACATGATATAAGTGTGCATAGTAATGCAATTATAATATAAAAGAGGCTGAAGACATACCTAAAATCTCGATACCAAATCAATGACTAATCTTCTATAAGATATCCATAATAACATTCATGACAATGATAATAACAATATCAATAGCAGCATTAATAACCAACTACTATAGATAACCAATACCTAGCCGAGCCTATCGTACCCCCACTGCCCCAGGCTTGAAAGGTTCAATAAATATAAAATAACATAAGGCATATTATTCACCCATATATATACAACCATTCCATAGGATGATAGACATAGGCACATACTGGTGATAGGTGATGAACATGTAGGAATGAATGCAAGGTACATAGTCTGTATCATTATCTCATCATCATAACTATATCCATCATAACTATCATCATTATGACTATTATCAGCGTAATCAACATTTGGCCTTAACGAGTATTAACATATTATCATAATATTATCCTCCAGACTTGAACCATGTATTAATATCATCACAGCAGTATCCTACAGACTCAAATCGAGCATCAATATCATCACATCAGTATCCTCCGGACTCGAATCGGGTATCAATATCATCACAACATTATCCTCCAGACTTAAACAAAGTATATATATATATCATAATAATCATCAATAAATATGTGCATATATACATATATATATAAATATAATAGGTGCATGATGTTAGGTGTATTTATGCATTCTAGCGCACTATTCTAGCCTATTTAACCTTATTTTGAGGACGATTCATGTGATTAATGGGGCGAGAATGATATAAATAAGCATTTATGTGTCCAAGTATATGTTTTCAATGTTTAATGGTGGACTCAGATGAGTTTTGATTCAATTTGAGCATTTAGAGTTCAACCGAGAAAACTAGTGTAACTAGCTTGAGCTAGGTGTTTATCTAGTATTTCGTGGTGGGTTCTAACGTGGTTAATGAGTTAATAAGATTGTTATTGTGTATTTATAGCTGAAAAAACTTGTTGATAATGTTTATGGGTCAATTGGATCAAGACAAGAGTCGAAACAATGAGTTAAAGATCAAAGTGAAATTAGCCTATGCTTAGCTCGTGTTTCTAGTTCACTGTCTTGAATGTTGTGTTGTTTTGAGCTCTAAATTGTTGTGTTTGATGATATAGGATGCTTAGTGAATGTATTATGATGATATATTAAGTATATAAAAGATTCAAATAAAGTATAAACAACTCAAAAAGGCTCGAAATGGCTTAACAAAAGCACAATACAAAACTTGGACTCAATTTGGATACCTAGAATATCCAGGGCGACTGTGGAAGCATGGGAAGCACTATGGGCACATCTATACATAAAAAATACTCATAATGAACCAAAAAGTGTACCATTGTTATGGACCCACATCGCCACACTTACTTAAGTCAAATGGCCCTCTGTACCTTAGATCTTTTGTGTGGTGTTTTCTTGGTGAGAGGTTTTTTTGGATGATCACATCTCAAGCCCATCACTATGGAAAACTCTTTCAAGCCAAAACAAACCGGCATGCCAGAGTAGTTGATCTAGATTTCATCTATCCCTTTTCCCCTCCTTCAAATCTTTATCATCACCTACGTATTTGATCCTGTGCTTGATAAGACCATATACCATTCTCATTTGGAAATAGACAGTATGGTATTCAGGCAGCTCAAGATAGCATCCAAAGCAACTCTTCTTAAAAAGTCTGTCTATGTTTTCATTCTTCATAATATTCCAAAATTCGTCCAAAGGTTTCCCCAATTGACATTTAAGAACAAGATCACTAGTTAGCTTTGCAGGGTCATCTATTGGCATCGCAACTTGAAATCTATCAATACTAATAGTTTTGGAAGCCTCATGCTAGGATTTCTATATTAATTCATGCCCCATTGGTGATGCATTATCATCCTCTTTCTCACTTTCTTCTCCCTCCTCTTTTTGTCTATCTTTTTCTTCCTCCTCCTCACTTTCATTTTTGTCATCACTATTTACAGACCCTTTTCTACCTCCCTCAACATTATTTTCAAAACTTTCCTCAGCTTCACTTTTCCCTGACTGATATTGTTCAGAAAGATCCTCCGAATCCCTCTGTACTGGGGCCTTTTTTGTTAGGTAATCAGAAGTTCATCCACTTTCACTTTTTTTTCTTTTGGGAGACATGTTTTACCTACAAACAACAGGAAAAGAAAAATTACATTACAATTGATGTATGTATAAATTTTAAAAAATACATTACAAACACTACCAGTACCGATACCATCAATAGACACCACAAAAACCACCAACTAATGCCACCAACAACCACCACAAACACCACCAGTGCCACCACGAAGACCACTACCACCACCACCATGACCACCAACACAAAAAAACCATCTAATAATACCATGAAAGTCAATGGAACACTGCAGTAAAAACTTGAGTTTTCTCAGGTTCTTCCAATATTTTTACCCTCAAAACTCAAAATTGTAACCCATTCTCGAAGATAATACAACTAAAAGTCATTTTTATCATCATTAAATAAAAATTCCTAATTTTTAGAAAAATATAAAATATAGAACTCTTCTCGAACTCTGTTACCTATGAAGACCAAGAAAATGACTGATACAAGCAAGAATAAAGTCAAAAATAACACCTATGTGGTAAAAAATAAGAAGAAAATCAATCTGTTGTGAAGGGTTGAGCAATTTATTGAGTAGTTGTTGTCTATATTATTGAGAGAGATCAAAGAAGGAGAACTCAAGATTTGAAATAACAAAACATTTTTCTCGCAAATGGATAATTTGTTTGGGTTGATTTGTATTTTGAAAAAGAATGACAAGTTTTGAAAATGTTAATTTGGTCCAAATTAATCTTAATTATTTTTTAAAATTTTAAAAATATGCATAATTCTTAACCGTCTCATCATGCAATTTCCAAAAGACTCAATTAAAGTTGTAGTAGACCCTATGAGCTCACCCCTAGTCCTAGATATTAATCAATTGATGTTGTAGTTGAACATATGAACTCAATTGAAATTGTATAAAAACAAATGTTCAACCTATTGCAGCAGATGATTTATCTATTGGAATTTATCAAAAAAATTAAGTTAGTTGTTGTAATAGATTACCCATATATTGTAAATTATCAAATAGACGCTGCCATCTATTGTGACAGATGACCGAGCAGTTGGAAATTTTCAAACAAAAATTGTCATATGTTGGAATATGACTTATGTATTTTAAGATCTTTTTTTTATTATTACTTTAAAGAAATTTAGGTATTATATTGACAATGAGGTATTAAGAATCACTTCAACTTAGAGTGATCCATCGACGACTCTGTGACTGAGGAGGAATGCAATACCAATATTATACAATTGCCAAAAGACTCAACTGAAGTTGTAGTTGACCCTTTGAACCCACCCCTAGTCCAAGATTAATCAATTTACGTGTTATCTTGACAATGAGGTAATAAGAATCTCTTTAACTTAGAGTGATCGATTGACGACTCTGTGACTAAGGAGGAATGTAATACCAATATCATGCAACTTCTAAAAGACTCAATTAAAGTTGTAGTTGAACCTATGAACTCACCCCTAGTCTAAGATTAATCAATTTAGGTATTAGCTTGACAATAAGGTAATAAGAATCACTTTAACGCAGAGTGATCAATCAACGACTCTGTGACTGAGGAGGAACGCAATACTAACATCATACAATTACAAAAAAGACTCAATTGAAGTTGTAGTTGACCCTATGAATTCACCTATAGTCCAAGATTAATAAATTTAGGTATTAGCTTAGCAATGAGGTAATAAGAATTGCTTCGACTTAGAGTAATCGATCAATGACTTATGACTAAGGAGAAATGCAATACCAGCATAAAGCAATTGCTAAAAGAGTCAATTAAAGTTGTAGTTGACCCTATGAACTCACCCCTAGTCCAAGATTAATCAATTTAGGTATTAGCTTGATAATGAGGTAATAGGAATCATTTCAACTCAGCGTGATTCAATACCAATATCATGCAATTGCTAAAAGACTTAATTAAAGTTATAGTTGACCCTATGAACTCTCTCCTTGTCAAAGATTAATCAATTTAGGTATTATCTTAAAGATGAGGTATTAAGAATCGTTTCAACTCAGAGTGATCTATCAACGACTCTGTGACTAAGGAAGAATACAATACCAACATCATGCAATTGCCAAAAGACTCAATTAAAGCTGTAGTTAACCCTATAAACTCACCCTAGTCTAAGATTATTCAATTTAGGTATTAGATTGACAATGAGATAATAAGAATCACTTCAACTCAGAGTGATCAATTGACGACTCTGTGACTGACAAGGAATACAATACCAATATCATGTAATTGACAAAGACTCAATTGAAGCTGTAATTGACCCTATGAACTCCTAGTTCTAGCTAAATTAATTGAAGTTATAGCTGAACATATGAACTCAATTGAAATTTTATAAAAACAAATGTTCAACTTGTTCCAACAGATGACTTCTCTATTGGAATTTATCAAACAGATTAAGTCATTTGTTATAACAGATTAACTATCTATTGTAAATTATCAAATAGGCATTGCCATCTGTTGCAACAAATGACTTATCTATTGGAATTTATCAAACAGATTAAGTCATCTGTTGCAACAGATTAACTATCTATTGTAAATTATCAAATAGGCATTGCCATATGTTGCGGCAGATGACTGAGCCATTGGAAATTTTCAAAAACAAATTGTCATCTATTGCAATAGATGATTGAGCCGTTGGAAATTTTCAAACAAAATTTTTCATCTTTTGCAACAGATGACTTATATGTTTTAAGTTTTTTTTTTAATTTAAAGAAATTTCCTAATTTCCTGCCCTAGATAAAAAAGATAAAATACTAAGGTGGTAAAACTTGGATAACTCAAAAATCTCCTCCTTGGGTAGTCTTATCTTATCTTTTAAATGTCACTGTCTCCTCATTCCCCTCAAAAGTTATTAATAAATATATAAAACCCATCTCTAGAATTCTCTCTTCTTCAACCATAAATTAACAAAACTCATGTCTTTTCTTTATTCAGATTTAAAATTCTCTTTCTCTTCTCTTTAAGGTAATCACAACCACCTCCTTTTTTCCGCTCTTTTCTGTTTTCTTTCACATGAGGATCCTTTCAGATCTCAACTGATCCCCGCAATATCTTTTCTCGACTGAAATAGGTGTTCTGATCCCTTTTATTTTTTGACATTGAAGGTATGGTTCATTATTTTTCTTTCCTTCTTGCCTCCTTCTTTGTATGTTATTTAAATTAGTTATTTATATTTGCTATTATTATTGATTTACCCATTACCAGTTTCCTATTTATTGATAAATGGGTGTTGGTGTTATTAGCACATGTGGTATTTGTGTTGCTGATGGTATTGGAACATATGGTGTTTTTTTTTTTTTTGTTGATGCTATTATTGATGTTTTTGTTGGTGTTGCAACAGTTTCCTCAACTATTACAATTGATGAATCAACTATTGGAACAGACAGAGAAACTGTTGGAAGAAATCAAACTAGTAGCAAAGCTGAGTTAATTTATTCCAATAGATGACCCATCTATTGCAATATGTCATCCATCTGTTGCCACAGATACATCGTCCGTTGTAATGGATGACTCATTTATTGAACGAATGGGGAATATGTTGCATTAGATGGGTCATGTGTTGATTAATTCAATTTGGTATTACCCTTTTGTAATGTCCTTTTTGTTCTTATCTTGTTTGACATCAAATGTTATTCTCTTGTTTGTAGATTAAAAGAAGTGAAACTGAATAAATTTTTTCCTGACCAGCATTAAAGTCTAGAGTAAAGATCAGTTTAGAGGAATAAGCTACTTACAGATGGAACCACTTAATATGTGGGAGGTATGTATTACTGATCAACCTATCGTGAAAACACATATGAAATACACTGATTTTTTGAATATTGGTTCTTTACCTATTAGGCATTAAACTTTCAAATAAGATATGACATTTTATAGTTAAGATTTTTAGGTTTGAACTGGTAAGGCTGAGGGGCCAAGTAGGTGGTGTCGATACCTTGTTATGGTTTAATGGAGATTTTGCTAATGTTTTCAAGTTTTGGTGGTAGTGTAAATATTCAAATAGTGATTGGACTGATTTTAAGGGTTCAATGGACTTTTAAAGGGCCTCCGAAGCCTTGCATTCCGGCAAACAAGAATGGAAATGAAAATACTTATTACTCTAGTCCAAATTTATATAGATGGGTTGCTTGAGGAGACCATTATACAATAGAAGGTGATTGGAAGAATACCTGTGTGGAAAAGGAGAGGTAGAAAGACCATATATCAACTCAGACCTTATCTAAAAAGAAACACAGGGTAGAAAGGAAAGTGTAGCAAAACTAAAGGATGAAGTTGACATAAAAAATGAAAAAATTGAATGAGCTATAAATGTGAAAGTGTATCCGAAAATGAAAATCCATTAGTCCATTTTGAAAAGAAAAATGTTGAAGTAGACTGGAGTTGTGCACTTTCTTTGGGGACTGCAACTAGATAGCGTGGCCTAAATGAAGACCCATAAAATGTAGGACCAGAACTCTAAGGTTGCAGTTTTGCGAGCACCGATGGTGGTAAGATTGTCGATCAGGATTGAAACCTGAACCAATAACTCCTAAAGTAAAAATAAGGGATCAAGCCAAGGTGGATATTTTTAAAGTTAAACTTGTATCTCATGCCTCCTGTTATGTCTCTGGTCAGGTTAAAGGCAGTGGAAACAACAAGGCATGGGATTTCTGCCCAACTTCATACCTTTTTGTTTCTACTACCATTGACCTGATCAAAACAACAAATACAAGGCATGAGATGCAAGTTAGACTTTAGAAACTGACGCCTTGGCTTTCCTTATTTTTACTTCTGGGGTTGTTGGTTCAAGTTTCATTCTTGACTAAAAATCTTACCAATCCTCTATGCTCACCAAGCTGCTTCCTTAGGGTTCTGGTCCTTCTCTTTGTGGGTCTTCATTGAGGCCACGCTCGCTAGTCGCAGTCTCTAGCAAAGTGTCCAACTCTAGTCCTCTTGAGCATTTTTATTTTTCAAGAATGATTGATGAATTTTAATATTTGGATACACTTCCACATTTGAAGCTCATTCAGTTTTTTTATCTCTCAAGTCAATTTCACTAGCCAAATTCGCTAGAAGTCCCTTACTTGCTTCCTTGTGTTTCCTCTTAAATAAGGTCTGAGATTATATATGGTCTTCTCCACCTCCCCTTCCTAAATAGGTATTCTCCCAAGCACCTTCTATTGTATAATAGTCTTCTCGAGCAACCCATTGATAACGCTCAATCTACAGCTCTCGTGGGAGTGTAAAGCGGTCGTTAGCAAATATAGAACCCAACCTGGGTTGGGTATCGATCCCACAGAGAATAGCTTGGCCAACAAGCAAGAGAAATTACTAGACTTTTAGTGCAAGTCTCGTAGGAAAGGGGGGATTGTAGTATGTAACCAAAACAAGAATGTAAGAACTGAAAATAGCAAAATAAAGAGAGATTGTCACGTGTGTTGTAAACAATGAGAATTGAGGCGTTGGGGTTATGTCCACCTTCTGAGGTATACGTCTCTATTGGCTATGAGTGTGTAGAGTCTTGACATGTAATTGCTTATAGAGAATTGTAGTCGATGGTAAATCCAAGCGTCTCTCGACCTAAACAAGGACTATTTCACTTTAACTCTCTCGAGCTTAAAGCGTGACTAACGGTACGAATTCTCCAAGAAGTTAGTCCAGGTACGGCACTAGCTTTTTAATAGGAAAGGGTGTCCTACTACCTTGACATTATCTCTTTTCCAGACAAATAACTTTTCTCTCGAACAAGTCAGATGTTAGACTGGCGTTGGTCTATGCGTCTTCTTTTCTAGACAAATAACCTTTCTCTCGAACAGGTTAGATGTTAGAATGGTGTGTTCTTGTGTTTGAACCGCAAAGAATGTAGATTTAAGATGAAGAGAATAATGATATAAGCAATATACTTGTCTTGAACTCACAAACTCATAGCTATAGATAGTAACTCATTCGGCTTCCATAACCCCAACTAAGAGATTTAGTTACCCATGAATGCGAAGGATATCACGTTTTGCATGGTGGATGGCGTGAATAGTAGGTGTTTGGCGTGTGGTTTTAGTGATTCCGTAGCAAGTAACGATTCTCTTGTTGTGGAATTTAAGAGTAGAAGAATGAAGAATTGAGAATGGGTTGTAGGAAGATGTCTTAATTGTAAGGAGATGAATGAATTGTCAGAATGTCTCCTCTCCTCCTCTTAAAATCTCTAACATGATAGGGTATTTATAATACTCCTATCCTACTCCTACTCAACTAATAAAATAAATAACCAAATCCTAATATACTAATGAAATCCTTGACCCAATTGTACTAGGGTAAGGTTACAAAATTATAATCCAAATAGAATGATGAAACACATAACCTAATTGCACTAGGTTAATGTATTATGGCAAAAATCCAGCTTTGTGTCTGTAAGTCCCAAAGTCTTCAGAAATGCTGTTTTAGCCCGGGACAGATTTTCCATGCAGCAGATTTAGTCCTTTATGCGTCCAGCTCCTTTCCATCTCGTTTGTGAGCTTTCTTTTGCGTCAAGTAAGCCATAAATTGCTGTATTTTGCATCATTTATACCTGAAACTTTCCTAATCACATTTGTTAGCTCATTTACAGGAAAAAGGACTAAAAGTGTACGAAATAGATAATTAGTTCTCGAAACTAGGCTAAAATATGGGCAAAATATATTGATATAGGCGCGTAATTTCGCCTATCATCACCCATCCATATAAATTTAGACCAGGTGAATTTCTATTGGTTTTTCTTTCTTGTTTGCTGCAGTTCGAGGATTTGGAGGCGTTTCAAAAGTCCATTGCACTATTAAAATTGGTCCAATCACTATTGAATATTTACACTACCTCCAAAAACTTAAACCCTTCTCCAAACTTGACATATAAATATGAGCAAAACTGTCATTAAATTAGAACAGGGTATCACACGACCATCTTGGAATCCTTCAACATTATCAGTTCATACCTACCAAACTAAATTTTAAAATGCAGGATCTTGTTTGAAGGATCAATGTCTAATCAATAAAAAATGCATTCACAAGATCATTGTACTTTATGTGTGCATGCCAGGATAGCCTGATCAATAATACATAACTCCCACGCATGAAAGTGGATCTATTCATATACACGTCCATTATTCTTCCAACCCCATCAATGTTAGACAATGTTTATTCATCTGATGGTTATTAAAAAAGAGGTGAATAGTCATGACTTTTTGTCTAACATATTCAAAATAGCAGAACTAATGAATCAATTGTTAGAAAAATCAAAACATCTTCTCCAATAGATGGTCCATCTATCGCAACAGACAATCCATATGTTATAATAGATGTCTCATTTGTTACACATACAGACCATCTGTTGCAACAAAAGGTAAATCATTTAAAATAGTTAATAAATCAAATTCCCCATCTGTTGCAACTAATGAATCAACTGTTAGAAGAAATTAAAAAATCTCCTCCAACAGATGTTCCATTTGTCACAACAGATAACCCATATATTGTAACTGATGTCTTATCTATTGCACATACAGACTATCTATTACAATAAATGGTAAATCTATTGTGACAATGGGTTATCTGGTATGGCAGATGGATGATCTATTGCAATAACTCAATAATAATGGTTTTTATTATGTATCAAACTATTTTGAAAATATGAGAACTTAGAATGTAAAATAAAAAGTCGCGACTTTTCACAGAAAACAAAAAGCTAGTAGTTTGATTGTAATTAATACAATGGAGCTGAATAGTTGTGCCTTTTTGTCTAACATATTAAGATTCAATCCTATATAAATAGGTCCCTTATTAATCTTTATTCTACTCTACTTTTATTTATTTTTTACATTTTCTCTTTCCGTATTACATCTTTAACCACTTCTATTCAAAGAGCTTATTCCTTTCTTATTGAGGTAAGTTTTTTCCTGCGTAAATCTATTAGTTGGTAGTATACGTTGTATTACATTCAGACTCTTTTCTTTACTTTTGTGTTTACATTTTTCTCAATTCATGCGTGTTCTAGATATGGCTAATCCTGTTTGGGACATTGCTATTCTGTGCGGCACCATGCGGGAACTTCAGAAGTAGGTTGATGACCTGCAGAGGGAGTTGGTTGCCATGAGAGCAAGGATGTTCAGAGAGATACAATGGCTGATGAGGGCCTGCTGATGTCGGTTGATTGGATGACTAGCAATAATAATGATGCTGATTATAATAATAATAATTAGAATATTTTTTTATTTTAGTATATGCATTTTAATTTTTCTTTATCGGATATATACCTAATGTATTTTATTTTTTGTTTAATGAAAAAATTATTTTTAGTCGACTTTGTTTTTTAATTCTATCTATTTCTTTTTCTAAACATGCATGCTAATATATTGACAGTTGGAGGTAAGGAGAAATTTTCAATCCAGTAGCAATAGTAAGTTTATATTTTGAGTTCGTTCAATAGATAGACCATGTGTTGGAATAGATTGGTCATCGGTTGGGTTTCTGTCAATAGATTATCTATCTGTTGTGACAGATTTGTCATCTATTGAAGGAAAATATTCCAATTTGATGAACTGTATTGTGTTCTTCAAGCTAATGTCCATCTGTTGCAATATATGGGTAATCTATTGAAAATAATTGTGGTCTCTGTATTTAGTTCTTATTTTGCCTCTTTTTACTGATGTACAAGTTATTAAACAAGATATTTTATATATAATAAATGATAACATTACGTTCACAATAATGAGTTAAATATATAAAAGTCCACAACAAACAACAACACAAATTATTGCAATTACAACGATCATGGTGGATTACGATCTGAGCATGTAGTTCTTTTGTGGCCAGCACGCTTACATACAGAGTACTTGTTTTGTCTTGATGGAAATGATTCTCTAACTCCACACCTCCTCTTATATGGATTTTTTTCCCAATTTTATAGTGCTTAGGTCAATATATGGAAGAGGTATTAATCTCCCTAAAATCTCTACAGGAACAACCCAAGATTCTTCGGGAGGCACCAGAGTAATATGCCCACTATATGCCATTGTATATTTTCTTACCGAATAATATAGAGAAGAGTGCTTATAAAATTTAGGCCCATATTTTGCATCGTATTGAGCTCGAACCGCTGCCATAGCATGTGGACAGGGTATTTTATCCAAGTCAAAAATTCTTCACGTACAAGATCTTGTTTGAAGATCGATCATGGCAAAACTACCATCACCGGTGATACTAAATTTGTAATATGCTATTTGGTGAGATAATAACCTATTCCCCAGAATGATGTTCATTGATATTATTTTTTCCATTTTAGAACAAATGGGGTTCCTGCATCCTCGAACTGCACACGCCTTTCGTTAAAAAATTGGCCATACTTCTTATTTATTATTTCAAATAGAGCATTGATGAGAAATTCTCTTTTATCGCCAAACAATGAATTCACCAATTCAGCTATGTTTGACATCATAATATTGTACATATAAAAAATAATTAATTAGTACGACATCATACTAAACTTGTAACTCAAACATGACATTAAATTCATAAGAATGTACCTATTTGCCGAACAGAAACTCCATCTCTCAAAACTGACACGTACGAGACATTCTGCTACCTGGGGATGCATATCCGCTATTTGATTAAAATGGTCTAAAAAATCCTCTCTGCTATATGCTTTATCTGCTCTATAAAAAAGGGTCATGACCCTTTCGTAGTGAAAGTTGGTTCGAATATTCTCTCCAAGATGCCTGATGCAATAACCAAAGTAAGCTGAAGTTAAGAAAATTGAAACCATCTTTGGAATAATTGGATGCCTATCCAAAATAAAACACAACTCTTTGGTATCTTTGATGGAGCTTCGCAGTTGTTTAAAAAAATCCATAAGAGGCATCATATTCCTTATCCGCTACACAAAAAGTGATAGGAAAGATGTGATTCTTCGCATCCTGCATCACCGCCACTAGTAGAATTCTACTATATCTGCTCTTAAAGAAGGTACCATCGATGACTATGCCTTTTATCAAATGTCAAAAACTTTGAATCGAAGCACCATTATAAAAAAGTACTTGAAACTTCCATTTTCATCAATATGCAATGCAGTCTTACTTCCGGGATTTGTGGACTCAAGCATGTAATGGTAGACATCCAGGACTACATATCCATGCTCGTGTTCCCCCTAACCAAGTCATTGGAAATCCCCATGGCTGTATATATCTTTCAATAACTGACTAGGACACCCAATTCCGTTAGGAGTTGATTGTCCATAACCCTTGTAGAAGGGCCATTACTATTGGGGAAACTATTCGTGAAATATTCACTGAGGACCCTTTAATGTGGCGTGAGGATTTTGGCCCGAGATGTGCTCTGAACCACATGTTTGATACTTTTCATGTTTACGAATGATGAATCTATCAAATCTTAAGTACTTCTCTCCCAATCACCACTTGCAGTTCAAATTAGCACATTTGTAGCAAAAGACATTGCTCGAATTAACACCTTCTTTATTCTAAAATCTTTTTTCAAGCAAGAAACAAACAAAGTAGTTGATAGTTATTTCTTGTCCTTCAATGACATTCCATTGAAAAAACTGGTCCCAACGTCTTGAAGATTTCCAGACTGTGTTGATCAAGAAGAACTGCCCATCGTATTGGTCGCATCAACAAGCATAAGTGTTAGATCATCATCTGGAATATTCGTTTCTAGATCATCCAACCTATCATCAAATATGCCTTGTTGTTGTTCCTCTTCTACATTCTAGTTCTCATTCTCTCTCATCTTTTCAACCACGTACACCCTTAACACCGGTCTGGATGAATCACTAAGATAAGCATGAAGCCGAACCTGATCGATTATCTTGAAAGGTAGTACCCTCTGATTTTCAAAGGAGCATGCATGTAGTTGATGACGTGTTTTTCTAGTTGATAATTAAGTCCACAATACCTGATGATTAAGTTTATAAAATCATCATACAAAATATGTCTTTGGATTGTCATAGCTATTGTCTCTAGCATATCACCCTTATTCCAATGCCATACATATCGATTGCTCTTCTCAATCCACTGACCATGACAATCCACCCCTATTGTTATTGATCCCTCCATTAGTGGTACCTAAATAAAGTCATTTATTAAAAAATGTTAATAGTGATTTCATAGTGCCGTATATGAATCCCAAAAGATGTGTAATCTATTGCAACAAGTGAAAATATGTTGCAATAGGTAAGCGATCAGTCGCAATAGATCACTTACCTATTGGGATTCATGTTACGCTTCTGAAGCTGATTTCAATAGATGAGTCATTTGTTGTAATAGGTGAATCATATGTTGCAACAAACTATATGTCTATTGCAACAAATGAAGCACCTGTTGGGATAAATGTTATAGTACTAAGGAACCTTTGAAGCTGATTCCAACAAATAAGTGACATGATGTAATAGATGACTTACCTATTGCAACAAACGACACGTCTGTTGGAATCGAGTTCTGGTTCTATTACAACAGGTTACTAATCTGTTGCAACAGATATTTACCCTGTTGCAACAGAAAACACATCTATTAGAATTGAGTTTAGGTTCTGTTGCGACAGGTTACTAATCTGTTGCAACAAATATTTATCCTATTACAACAAGCGGTCATATGTTGCAACAGATGACCCATCTGTTCGATTCATGTTACAACACTATAGAACTATAAACATGAATCCAACATATGAGTCTTCTATAGCAAAAGATGATTGATATGTTTAAATAGATAGCTTTTTGTTGCATTCATGTTCGCGTGCTATCCATTGTTGAAAAAATAGCACAATAGCAGTTACCCAGATGACAAATTCAACTAAAAATTACAAATTGACTTACCAAAGTTTCCTATAAGGTAATACCAAAGTGGAAAGTGATGTACGAAGAAAAATTTGACCAAAGAAATTGGTCAAATAGCAGCAGTAGCGGTAACAACAATAATAACAATGGTTAACAAGAAGAAGATGAAGATGATAATGATAATGCAATAGAAGATGATGATAATGAAGCAGAAGATAATGAATAAAGCAACAACGACAATGAACAATAAAAGTCGCTAAGAAAGAGAAAAAAACAATGGATGAGAAGAGAGAGAAATCCACCCTTTTCCCTCCATTTCCCATTATATTAATTGATATTTGGGTCAAAGTGTAAATTTAAAAACTTGTGAGTTATTTTCAAATTTTTCCAACTTTCTTAATCCACAATAAAGTAATTGTCACCTACACCTCATTTTCAAACTCTTTTGTCACCTACAGCTCAAAGTCCCCATAAACATACTACCTTACGGGTCCAAAACACTCATCTAATCCCCAAACATCAATAATCAAGTCTAAGAGATTTTACTTATAATCAACCTTAACATTCAAATTCACATGGAATATGTTACACACATCATCTTCAAAGAAGAGTAGGTAGAAGCCTACCTCAAGGCCGAACCACAAAACCTCTAATCATTCACCACACCCCTATCTTCACTTTACAATTCCTAAAATGCCATCACACTACAAAAATCATAATCTACACATTAATACGAGTCTAAAGATACCCATATTAAACTATTGTGCTTAGGGTTCAAAAATGACACCAAAAACCTTAAGTGGGTAACACTTATGGAAACCATGTTTTTGAGGTCAATCCATCACTCATACATGAACAAGGAATCAAAACCCTAAAAAATGGTGAAAACCAAACAATCTTTAGGCTAAAATGAAGCCCTAAGTGGATTTGTGGTTTTGGGTCAAGAACTAAGAAATTCACCAATAAAATGATGAAATCTTACCTTAATTCGAATGATAATCGTGATGATAGATGTTAAACAAGCTTCTAAGATACCCGCAAGACTCAATTTTGAGTTATTACACTCATTTGGGTTTTCTAGGTCTAAAAAATTAGTCAAAAATGGCCAAAACGCGGCCTATAGGGTCCTTAAATACCCCTACCATCTTTGGAGATGCCACAATCACTGGCTAGGGGTTGCTACCACATTGGTGCGATCACCATACTATTTACTACTATTGCGGTTGCTCCCCTGGGCACTAGATGACAATAAAATAAAAATCTTGATTTTGTTCCTCAGAACTCATTTAGAATCCAAAATTCATGATCTAATAGTCAATTTTGAGCGTAAACCACATTTCAAATCCATTACAATCATCAAAACATAAATCTGAGATTGCTTAAGAAAAAAGTAGGGCCCACATTATAGTTTTATTTTTTTCATAAAATCCGCTCAATACCCAAAATAAGTTTGGGAGCCTTGGGACCTGAACCAAGGGTCCACATAGCCTAAAATCGATGTTCAGAATGCGATGGCAAAGTTAAATTTTCAATTTGAGGTCATTTCGACCAAATGTGGGTCTCATACCCATATTTCAATTTTTTAACTTTTCAACCAATAAGTTGAAATGAGCTTGGGTGCATTGGGACCCAAATCAAAGGTCTACCCAGCTTAAAATCGATATTCCAAATCTGCTGGCACAGTCAAAATTTGCATCCGAGATCATTTCATTGAAGTTTTTGCCCAGTTACCATTTGGAACTAGTGAAGACTTTAAAATAGAGAATTGGCTCTAAAAATCACACGAACTACCTGATAACCTAACCGTTGGTCCCAACAAGTCATAAGTAACTTGGGGAAGCTATAGAGAAGCTCAAAATCTCAAAAGATCGAACAAATTAGGTTCTGGGCCTGCATGACTAGAACGTGACTTCCTATATAATCTCAATGAATAGAAAATGCCTTTATGAAATTTTGCCACAGGTATTCCTTTTTCAAAAACACCCTCAGCTTACTCCGAAATATGTTAAACTCAACTTCAATCGCTAACTGGCCTCCAATTGAATCGAGAAGAATGATGCCTGCACATATGAACCACAACACGATGATACCATCTTAAAATCTGCACAAATCAATCCAAGTCTTATCTAAGACAAAATCAACCCAAGACATAAGTCATGCCAAATACTCTAAATCCAAATATAACCTTTTTTTACCATTCTGCACCTACTATCTACTTCAAACCAGGAGGAAGATCACCTGAGTCTTGTCCGTGCAATCTCACCACAAAGAACTCAAAAAACTGATACTGACCCATAGAAAGTCCAAATGGAAAATATGAAAATAAGCTCATAAGGCGCTATCTGGGCACATAAATAGAGATAATCAAGGAATGCAATCCATGCCAATGCTTCAACCAGTCTGAATCACAATTAAATTAAAATCTTAAAATCCAAGGTATAACTACTTATCCTTGAATATTCCACTCCAGGATGTCTCATCCACCGAGAATAAAGTCATACTGAATTCAACTAGAGTGTACTAATCCTATTGAGTAAATCATCCAAAATTCCCAAAGAAAATTGGAGACTCAGGGTCAAAGCTGAAAGAAATAATATCGGGTCCATGAGCTATTATCTGAATACTTATCAACCATATTCCATCTGAAGTCGAGGAAACTAAATAGGTAATCTGCAAAGTAGGCTCAACCAGCTGATAAATGAAATCTGAACTGAGACAAGTCAAAAACAAAAGCCTTACATAAGCTCTATAACACCAAGCTAAAATCTCCATGCCAAGGTTAAATCGCTCGATCTTAACTATCCAAACCCAACCTGAAGATGGGTAGGCATTCATACTCTAAGTTTATCACAACCTCCAAATCGCCATTCCAAGGCTTCAAGTCAAAATTGAACCAATAAGACTAATCATTACAAACTATTCAAATCAACTTTATTATCCAAATCTTACATTTCTGAGATAAATCATACCAAGCCATAGTTGAGACATATCTGAAGAAAAAAAACCACCACAGAGGTTACCATTGACTAAAATGTAAGCAACCAACTTTGTATCAGCTGGAGGGTATGAAATATAGACACAAAATTGGAATCATGCCAAAGGACAAATCACTGGCTAAAATACGTAACCTACTTCATATCAGCTGGAGGGCATGAACTATCTTAACATACTTAAAAATTTCCAAAGGCTGAAACTATACTAGTATTGGAAAAAATTATAGAAAATTAAAGAAATACAACTTTAGCCGACAATTATTCAATCTAACACTCTATTTCAGCAAAGAATAGCCACGAACACATATAATCAAGAAGAATCACTCCACCAAGCCTCACTAGGCCGAACAAATGCTGAAATGGGAATTTCCTGAATCCACCCAAGAAATACATCATCGAAGAAGAAATAGAAATCTCAAAACCAAGGTCAAAGTCGAGACCACCACCAGAGAATCAAATAACTCAAGATAAAGAATTTTCAATTTTCCAACTTAAGAAGCAATCATAGGAAAGGCCACCTACTTCTAACCTTCCAACTCTACTAGACAAAACTATGTCAAATCAAGTATGAAGTATCCAATCTCCATACTAATAACAAGGGTAAACCATCACAAGGGATCAAACCCAATAAATCTAAGAGATGAATCCACGATTTCTCAATCTTAGTACCACTATCGGGCAATGAAATAATCATAATTAAAGAATGAACCTCGAACTAGTAAATCTTACAAATAGGCTATATAGGAAGGGATAGCCAAAGAAAAAACCTTTGCACACAAGAGGCAACTTTAAGAGTCTGAAACTCAAGAATGAGTGTTACAACCAAGTATCCAACCCTAGAATAATATTAGCACCACAAAAGGTAACTTTTCCTTGATATCACAATACATCCCCGAATCAATCTAATATAGCTAACCAAGAGGGAACATAATCAACCTCGCTATGCTAGGGGAAAAAAATCATCAAACCGGGCTATACCTACTCAAGCCACTAAATAATATCATAAGAAATTAAAAGTCTAACTAGATATCACTATTCTATACAACTGCCCAAGAAGGATCAAATTCATCAAGTAAAAACATCAAGTAACATCAATAACCTCAGTCTATGGTAGAAATAATAATAACAATATCAATATAAACATAATGAACAGGCAAAACTAAAATGAACATCAATTTCATGTACCACTCAAGGGACACAATAAGGCTAATGTGCCAAGATAAACGAGACTCAAACCCAAAATCTACACCCATAGAGAAAAATATCCATACAAATCTAATCCATCCACAACTAAAAGAAATAAACCACAAAGTGGTTACATAATTATGAATTTAATAACATGACACATAATAGTCAATATGAACTAATCAAGGTATATATATTCATCAATGGGTACGAAGACTCCAATACATATAATAACAGATAAATACGGGAAATAAAAGCACACCTATCATGGTGAAATCCAAATTACATGCCAGAAGGGCATAGAGAAAATAAATCTAAATGAGTCTAAACTTGGAACGACCGACTAGATCATTCACTAAGGTTCCACACATACTATTTCTAACTAAAGATACCATAACATCACAGGGTTGATCTGAATGAGGTGAATGACTAGAAATCCCATGTCGGGGACACTTTATAGGTTAGTAATCAATTTCTCTATGGTCATAGCAACTTCTACAACATTGATAAGTCATTATTTAAGGATTTTCTAGCATCTTTTAAAGCCTAAATTAACATGCTTTTCCATTAATTTGATGTTAATCTCTTAATTAATGATTATTTGTGTAGGAAGAGTTGAAAAGGGAAAATGAGTAAGTCAATCAAGTCAAAAAAAAGGCTAAAAGTGAAATAAAAGAGCCAAATGCTAGAAATCAAGCCTAAGAATCAACCTTAATTGCTGCAATCACGGCCTGAGGGTCGTGATCATGAACAATTAACACGTCAATCGAAGGGCGATTACGATATGACTACCATGATCGCAGGAGTTACGAATGCGGTGAAAAGATGGTGATTGCGGTAGAGCAAAAAATTTTCAAGGACATTTTTATAATATTTGAAAAATGTGGAATTGGGACTCAAATAAGGGTTTTTAGCTCATTTTCACCATCTGGATCCTATCTTTTATCTTTACTATTTATCTCATCTCTTGGGAGCTTAGAGTAAAAATTTATACTAACCTTGAGCTATGATTACATTAAAGTAACTCTTAAGTGAAGGATTAAAAAATTTCCATGAAAGACTCATTGGAATTTAAAGTATGGTTTTCATTCTCTTTATTTTTCATAAATCAAACATATGGAGATTTTGGTATATTTTTGTTTATTATCTTTATGATTAGCTAGTTCTTCCTCTTAGGGTTATGTTTGAATAGGGTGCAAGTGTGTATAAGTTGATATTATAAGCTTTAATTCTTAGTTAATGTTGTTGGATTTCATAAATGTTTGATTATAAAATGAAATTTATTGGTGAAAGCCTCAATTTCCCTAAACCCCACATCATCATTAAAATAGGAATGTGTGTAGTTTATTTCCCACATCATTCTTGAAACAGGAATTTAGGTGACATGAGTATTTGTGAACAATAAGACAGCTAATAGTTATTCTATTTTATTGTATTATAAATAAGGATAAATTATGGAATTTCTATATATTAGGCATCATCCAAGAAATAGGGATGCCAAATTGAGACTTTGTGATGATTAACTAACCACAACCATAAGGCATTCAAAAAAAATCCAAGGGTGATAGTTTGATACTTTGTTGAAAGACTAGTATCGAATCCCTAACTAGGCCTGCCCAAGCTAAGATTTGAAGTTGATTTTCATGTACCCACACACTAGTAGCCTCTAGTAAAGCATAACTCCAAGATATGTTCCTAATTGATTATGCTCTATTTATTCTTAGTCTCAAATTAGTCCTTTAGAATCTAAAAAATTGTTTTAAACTTTTTCAAACATTCAAAATCCCCCAATATATTTGCATAATATATTTAAATTTAGCAAGTAACTTCAATTTTGAACTTATTTAATCGCCACTCATATTGTTCCTCATGGATTCAACCCCGACTCAAGTTGGGTAATTATATTGACAACAACCTCCTTGCACTTAAATTGACGTGTAAGTTGAGCATTATAAAAAATGGCGCCATTGTCGGGGAATAATTTGGTGTATTGAGATAGTTTATAATTTGAGCTTATTTGCTTGGATTCAAACTTGTAAATATTTGTTTGTAATTTTATTTTATTTGTTGTGTTAGGTAGATTTTTATTTTTGTTTTCTTGTCACTATGGTATCTTGGGACAAATATGATTTTATTAGTTGGAAATCCTATCTGGATCATCCATGTCTATATTAGGACAGACCCTACTTTCCACAAGATTGTAGATATGCTACCTGGAAAGAGATGTATGTATCATCTCAATTCTATTGGGAGTATGATTGTTCTTTATGTGGTGGTTGAGATGGACATTGGAGTAGTTATCCAAATGCCCCCTACCCTTGTTATGCTAAATCAAATACTAGTTCTTCTTATGAGTTTGATAGGTCTCATGATAAAATAAAGGAAGAAAAATATACTGGGTATAATAGTTTTAAAGCAATGCTTCAACCTCTTTTGGATCAGGCAATTTCATTGGAGAAGGACATGCGTGACTTGCATCAATTCAATAAGGCATTTAAAAAGAAAATTGAAAGGATGGAAGAAGTGGATATGAAGGCTAATCTTTCAAATAGCATGGGTATACCCATTCTTTGAAATAAGCTCGATGTTGAAGAATTCCTGGTAATTTCTCAACCAACAGAACCTAAGATAGTTAAAGATTCCAAAATAGAAGAAATTGTACTAGAGTCAAAAGAAGAAACCAAGAAAATTCTTTGTGAAGGCTCTAGCCCATTTTGGAGTGAGAATTTCAAGAAGGATGCGACTTCAAAATTAGAAAGAAGACCTCACTTGAACCACTTTACAATATTATGCTTGGTGGATGTGATAAAAGTTGAACCACCGAAGCAAATGATGAATTTGGAGATTAGGAGGAAAATCCAAAAATTTTGGAGTTTGACATTCCAAAAGAGACAAATAAATACCCTCACTTGAAGGAAAAATAATGAAAAATTTGATATGTAAAAAGTGAATTATTGATGTTCTCATCTATACCCAACGAGCCTATTAGGAAGTTTGATGTAAAATTGGATAAAAGATTCAAGTCTTCAAAATAGAAAGATAGAAAATATTTCATTGTGTCCTCACCTTTTCCAAAAGTACCTTAAAGATGTATTGGTATAAAGTTGGGATGCCAATTCAAATATTCTAAATGAAGGCATAAATGATAGTCAAAAGATATTCAGCCCAGACTTTAACTTAGGCACTTCTTAGGAGGCAACCCAAGAAATTTCTCTTGATATTTATAATGTTTTTGGTTCTATTTTTAGCTTATTTTTGGGTGTTTGTAGGTGATAGCACAAGTTGGAATGGGTACCTCAGGAATGAAACCTCGGATAAGTATATTGGACCTTTTTTTCATTATTTTCCTCTCTTAAGTAATCTTACAAGGTATGATCTTTAAATTACAAATAATGATCACATTCCATGATTTATTTTGGTTTGAGTTTAATTTATTTGAGCATAATTTGGTAGAATGTGGTTGTTGCGATGAGGATTTTTTAATATATTCCTTATCTCAAATGCTAAATTACAAAATTCTTGTTTTCATATACTAGTGCACACTATGTGTTTGATGAAACCCCACTCGAGATTTGTTTGCTTAATTGAGTGGGGGTGATTTAATTGGGTTAGTATGATTACAAGTGGATCGTTTGGTGATGAATCGATGCATTGGGCTTGTTCACATGTGTTGTTATTATATCTATTCAAGTTCATACTTTTCATGCATACCGCATGTTTATTAAAATATAAATACGTGTAAAATGCCTTATATGCTTGTAAAGGTTAATGTGCACTTTCTTGGAGCATTACATGATCATTTTTGGAGCATAGCTTTGAGTCTAATTGGTCTTGAATGTGGAATAGCCGGTAGTCTTTCATTGAAATTGTTGAGGAATATTGCACCCATGGTAAGAGAGACATGAATGCTTGCCTTGCCCTATTATAGATTGGGTGACGTCATTTTTATGGGTATAGGGTCATTTGTGTTTCTATTTGGGTTATGAGTATTTTATGATCTAAATGGGTGGTATGTGAAGTTGTGAGGAAAGAATCCCATGAAGTTTAATGATAATATTTCGTTGAATTCCCCTAATTTTTTCTTTAATTGTTTAGGAAGATGCAAAAGTCCAAAAATGCTTTCAAAATATTATTGGCAAGAAATGAAATGATTTTAAGAAAAACCAAAAAATTATAGTTTTCTTTGTGAAAATGATCAAGGATATTTTTGAGCTTTCTTTGAATGAGACCACTAAATATAGTATTTGGCTTTCTCTTTACAAGGATAATTCCTTGACTTGGAGTAACTTATTAAGCTCAAATTGCTTAACTTGGTTGGGAGATTAACTTTTTGCTCTATGAGTGCGATGCCATGTGTGGTGAGATTTTCAAATAATTCTTGTACATATGTGTAGTCTAGAACATGCCCAGAGTGTGTTCAAAGAAAAATTCTGCACATGCTTGGCTTGGAGAATAATCTGAGGCTATTTTTGACCCATCACATAGCCAAATTCCCACCTTAACATCGTTCCTTAGTTATCCCCTTTGAGCATTTTTACTCATTTTCTTTTTTTTGTAATGATAACCTTGCTAAAACACCTTGCCTTTTTAAAATCTTTCTTTTGGCACTTAACATCCTTTGATGCATCGAATGATTCAAAGTAATAAAATATTGGTGAATGCCTAAGTTTGAGGAGGGAAGAGGGTTGTGTTTTTGGGAAAATATTGTAAGGGTGGTTCAAACTCTAAGTTTGGGGAGGATTAAGGTGATGTGCTAAGATGATCCAAGAAAGGTGTATGTAAGGTGGTCAAATTATGTTCTTAAGAGACAAGAGACATAATTTATGGTAAAGTTGTATAGCCTAGCCCATAGAATGTGCAGAGAAAAAAGGAAAATAAGGGGGATAAGAAGCGGTTAAAGTGAGAAAGTCTCTTGGAAAATCCAAATAATTGAAGAAAGAAAATGGTGGCTTTTAATTATTTTGTAAATTCAAATGAAAAAGGTAGGAAAATATATGAAATGATTTGAAGGAGAATAAGGTGGATAGTTTGAAAATTTTGGGGTAGAAGGGTTGAGGAGTTGCATTGAAGGAGGTATTTTAGTCACTCGATCCATTTATATTCCTTCCCACACATTAAACAGTTATCTTGACCTGCAAGACCTTGGTGATTCCAAACTAGGTAAGTCTACATCAGTGGCAAAAAATACAAAGGGAAAGCCTATAGTTCTATTCATTGTACTTGAATTTCTTTACGAGAGTGAGTGTGAATTATTTTATAATTTGAGCTCCTTTAGAAATTTTAATATTTTGTGTGTGTGGGGAGATAACCCTTTCTTGTGAGCCGCATCGATACTTTAGGGTAGATAATGAAGTCTTACTCTAGGTTTGGGTAAATAGGTTAAGTAACTTGCATTGTGAAATTGAGACAATCTTTGAAGATTTTATGTTTCCTCTTAAGATGCTTTGTTGATTTGGAAGGTTCATGTGATACAAACTTGCATCCATGCTTCATAAAGAAGTGCTTATTAAAAAATTTTGTTTACTTGTTAACATGACATGTTTGAACATCTTTATAAGGCTCTGTTATCTTGTTACTTTATTATAGCTTTCTTTTGTGTGCATTTGTGTTGAATACCCTAAATCATTGATTGTTTTTAGTTACTTTAGGAAAAACATTAGTTTAAGTTTGGGGGTGTTGATAATTCATCAATTTAAGGATTTTTCTAGCACATTTTAAGCCTAATTACCATAATTTTACATTGATTTTATCTTAATCTCTCACTTAATGCTCATTTGTGTAGGAAAAGTTAAAAAGGAAAGATAAGCAAGTCATTCAAGTTAAAAAGAGGTTAAATGTGAAAGAAAAAAGCCAAATGCTAGAAATTATGCCTAAGAATCAACCCTTAGTTATTGCAATCATAGCCTGAGGTTCGCGACCTTGACCAGTCAACAAGTCAATCAGAGGGCGATCACGATATGACTAGCGCAAATGCAGGAGTTACGAACGCACTGAAGAGGTGGCATTTTTGTAATATTTGAAAAATGTGGAATTGGGGCTCAAATAAGGGTTTTTTGCTCATTTTCACCACCTGGATCCCATCTTTCATCTTTATTTTTTATCTAATATCTTGGGAGATTAGAGAAAAAATTTGTACTAACCTTGAGCTATGATTACATAAGAGTAACTCCTAAGTGAAGGATTAGATAATTTCCATTGAAGATTCATTAGAATTTTAAGTGTGATTTTCATTCTCTTTATTTTTCATGAAACAAATAGATGGAGATTTGGTATATTTTTGTTTATTATTTTTATGACTTGTTAGTTCTTTCTCTCAAGGTTATGTTTGAATAGGGTGCAAGTTTGTATGGGTTTTGATTATTAACTTTAATTCTTAGTTAATATTGTTGGGTTTCAAAAATATTTGATTATAAAATGGAATTTGTTGGTGAAATCCTCAATTTCCTTAAACCCCAATCATCCTTAAAAGAGGGATGTGTGTAGTCTAAATCCCACATCATCCTTGAAAGAGTAATGTAGGTGACATGAGAATTTGTAAATAATAAGATATATAATAGTTATTCCCCTTCTATTGTCTTAGAAATAAGGATAAATCATGGAATTGCTATATCTTGGGCATCATCCTTGAAATAGGGATGCCAAATTAAGGCTTTTTAATAATTAATTAACCACACCCATGAGGTATTCAAAAGAATCTGTGGTTGATAGTTTGATACGTTGTTGAAAGACTAGTATCGAAATCCCTAACCGAGCTGACCCAAGCATGCCTTATCTATGATTTAAAGTTGATTTTCATGTACCCATACACTAGTTGCCTCTAGTAAAGCAT
This sequence comes from Capsicum annuum, assembly GCF_002878395.1. Lineage (NCBI taxonomy): Eukaryota > Viridiplantae > Streptophyta > Magnoliopsida > Solanales > Solanaceae > Capsicum > Capsicum annuum. The sequence goes on from NC_061113.1 coordinate 73,777,582, forward strand.
AGACCCAAGATCTGTTCCAAATTGATTATGCTCTAATTATTCTTAATCTTGAATTATTCCTTTAGAAGCCCATGAATTATTTTGAACTTTTGAAAACATTAAAAATCCCAAAAAATATTCCTATAATATATTTGAATTTAGTAAGTAACTTTAATTTTGAACTTATTTAATCGCCACTTATATTGTTCCTCGTGGATTCAACCCTGACTCAAAGTTGGGTAATTATATTGACAATGACCACCTTGCACTTCAATTGACGTATAAGTTGGCATATTGAGTTATTTTGTAATTTTAGCGTACTTTCTTGGATTCAAACTTGTAAAATTTGTTTGTAATTTTCTTTTATTTCCTGTGTTAGGTAGATTTTTATTTTTGTTTTTTTGTCACTATGGCATCTTGGGATAAATATGATTTTGGTAGTTGGAAATCCTATCTGGATGATCCATGTCCTTATTGGGATGGACCCTACTTTCCACGAGATTGTAGATATGCTCCCCAGAAAGATATATGTACACCATCCTGATCCTATTAGGAGCATGATTGTTCTTCATTTGGTGGTTAGGATGGACATTAACGTGGTTGTCCAAATGCCCCTCCTCTTGTTATGCTAGCCCAAATGATTCTTCTTCTTATGAGTTTGATAGGTCGCATAGTGAAATAATGGAAGAACAACATGCCGAGTAAAATATTTTTAAAGCATTTGTCCAAACTCTTTTAGACCAGGAAACTATATTGGAGGAAGACATGCGCGACTTGCATCAATCCAATGAGGCCTCTAAAATGGAAATCAAAAGAATGGAATAAGTGGGTACGAAGTCTAATATGTCAAATTCCATGAGTATTCCCACTCTACAAAATGATCTCGATGTTCAAAAATCCTCCGTGATTTCCCAACCGACCGAATCTAAGATAGTTGAAGATTTCAAAATTGAGCAAATAGTACTAGAGTAAAAATAAGAAGCCAAGAAAATCCTTTGTTAAGGCTCTTTCCTATTTTGGAGTGAGAATGTTAAGAAGGATACAACTATGGAATTAGAAAAAAAGACCTCATTCGAACCACTTTTTAACATTATGCTTGGTAGATATGATGAAAGTTGAACATCCCAACCAAATGATGAATTTTGGAGATGAGAAGGAAAATTCCTATGTTTTGGAGTTTGTCATTTCAAAAGGGCAAAATTAAGCCCCTTAATTGAAGGACAAAAAATGAAAAATTTGATGTGTAACAAGTGAATTCTTGATGTTTGCATTGATACCCAATGATTCTATTAGGAAGTTTGATATGAAGTTGGGTAAAATATTTAAGTCTTCAAAATGGAGAGATAGAAAATATTTTGTTGTGTCCTCACCTTTGACAAAATTTGAAGATGTATTGATCTAAAGTTGGGCTAGCGATTCAAATCTTCTAAATGTAGACATAAATGATAGTTAAAAGATTTTGTACCGCTACTTTAACTAAGGCGCTTCTTGGGAGGCAATCCAAGACTTTTTTCTTGATGTTTTCTAATTTTTTGGTTTAGTTTTTTAGCATATTTTTGGTGTTCGTCGGTGATATCAGAAGTTGGACTTGGTACCTCAAGAATGAAACCCCAAATAAGTATATGGGACTTGATTTTCATCACTTTCCTCTCTTAAGTAAGCATACAAGGTATGATATTTAAAATACAAATCATGATAATATTTCATGGTTTCTTTTGCTTTGAATTTAATCCATTTAATCTTAATTTGGTAGAATGTGGTTGTTGGGATGGTGATTTTTGAATGTGTTCCATGCCTCAAATGCTAAATTGCAAAATTCTTGTTTTCATCCTCTAGTCCACACCGTGTGTTTGATGAAACATCAACTTGATGTTTGTTGCATAATTGGGTGGTGGGTAATTTAATTGGGTTAGTATGATTACAAGTTGTATTTTTGGTGATGAATCGGTGCATTGGGATTGTTCACATGTCTTGTTATTCTATCTATTCAAGCTTTTACTTTTCTTGCACACCACATGTTTGTTAAAATGTCAATATGAGAAAAATACCTTATATGCTTGTAAAGGTTAATGTGAACTTTCTTGGGGAATTACATTATCATGTTTGGTGCATAGCTTTGAGTCCAATTGGTCTTGAATGTGGAATCTCTGGAGGTCTTTTGTTAAATTTATTTAGGAATATTGCACCCATGGTAAGAGAGACATGAATGCTTTCCTTGCGCTATGATAGATTAGGTGACGCTATTCTTAAGGGTATAGGGTTGTTTGTGTTTCTATTGGTGCTATGAGTGTTTTATGATATAAATGGGTGATATATGAAGTTGTGAGGAAAGAATCCCATAAAATTTAATCATAATGTTGCCTTGCATTCCCCTATATTTTTCTTTAATTGTTTAGGAAGAGGCAAAAGTTCAAAAAGGCTTTCAAAATGTTATTGGCAAGAAAATAAAATGGTTTTGAGAAAAAACCAAAAAATTATAGTTTTCTTTGTGAAAATGATCAAGGTTGTTTTTGAGCCTTCTTTTGAATGAGACCATTAAATTCAACTTTTGGCTCTCTCTTTACAAGGATGAGTCCTTGACTCGGAGTAATTTATCAAGCTTAAATTGCTCAAATTAGTTGGGAGATTAACTTTTTGCTCTATTAGTATGATTCCATGTGTGGTCAGATTTTTGAATAATTCTTGTACATATGTGCAGTCTAGAACTTTCCCCAAGTGTGTTCAAAGCAAAATTGTAGACAAGCTTTGTTTTGAGAATGACCCGTGGCCATTTTTGACCTATCATAGAGCCAAATCCCAACCTTAACATCATTTCCTAGCTATCCCCTTTGAGCCTTTTTGCCCATTTTTCTTTCTTTTTGTAATAATAACCTTGCTAAAACACCTAACCCTTTTAAAATCTTTCTTTTGGAACTTAACCTCCTTTGATGCGTCAAATATTTTAGATTAATGAAACGTAGGCAAAATCCTACGTTTGGGGAGGGGGGTTGTGTAGTTGGGAGAATAATGTAATGGTGGTTCAAACTCCAATTTTGGGGAAGATTAATGTGATATTCTAAGATGAGACAAGAAAGGTGTATGTAAGGTCATCAAATCATATGCTTAAGAGACAAAAGACATACTTAATGCTAAAGTAGCATAGCCTAGCCCATAGAATGTGAATAGAGAAAAGGCAAATGAGGGGTGGGGGGATAAGAAGCACTTTAAGTTAGAAAATCTCTTGAAAAAACCAAAGAAAATGGTGGCTTTGAATTGTTTTGTAAATGCTAATAAAAAGGTAGGGAAATATTCGAAATGATTTGAAGGAGAATAAGGTGGATAGCTTGAAAATTTTGGGGTAGAAGGGGTTGAGGAATTGTATTGAGGGAGATATTTTAGTCACTTGATCCATGTATATTCTTTCCCGAACCTTAAACCTTTATCTTGACCCGTAAGCCCTTGGTGATTTCAAACTAGGTAAGTCTACATTAGTGGCAAAAAACACAAATTGAAAGCCTTTGGTTCTACTCGTTGTACTTGAATTTCTGCGAGAATGAGTGTGAATTCTTTCATTATTTGATCTATTTAGAAATTTCAATGTCTATTGTGTGTGTGGAGCTTACTCTCTCTTCTGAGAGGCATTGATACTTTGGGGTAGAGAGTGAAGTCTTACTCTTGGTTTGGATAAATGGGTTAAGTAAGTTGCACTGTGAAGATTGAGATAATCTTTGAAGATTTTGTGTCTTCTCTCCTGATACTTTGTTGATTTGGAAGGTTCATTCGATACAAACGTGCGTCCTTGATTCATAAAGATGTGCTTATTGAAAATTTTGGTTCATTTGTTGCCATGACATGTTTGAAAGTCTTTATAGGGCTTTGTTAGCTTGTTCCTTTAGTATAGCTTTCTTTTGAGTGATTTAAGTTGAATAGCCCATCTCATTGAATTGTTCCTAGTTAATTGAGGACAAGCATTAGTTTAAGTATGGGGGTGTTGATAAGTCATGAATTTGAGCATTTTCTAGCATAATTTAAGCCTAAATTACCATGCTTTTTCATTGATTTTATGTTAATCTCTTACTTAATGCTCATTTGTGTAAGAAAAGTTGAAAAGGGAAGATGAGCAAGTCATTCAAGTTAAAAAGAGGTTAAATGTGAAAAAAAGAGCCAAATGCTAGAAATTAAGCCTAAGAATCGACCATCAATTTCTGTTATCGTGGCTTGAGAGTCGCAATCGTAATTAGTCAACGAGAGGGTGATCGCTATATGAATACCACAGTTGCGAGAGTCGCAAACGTGATAAAGAGGTGGTGATTACGGTAGAGAGAAAATGTTTCAATGATATTTTTGTAATATTTGAAAAATGTGGAATTGGGGCTCAAATAAGGGGTTTTAGCTCAATTTCACCATCTGTATCCTAGCTTTCATAATCACTTTTTATCTCATCTCTTGGGAGCTTGGAGCAAAAATTTGTACTAACCTTGAGCTAAGATTACATTAGAGTAGCTCCTAAGTGAAGGATTAGCAAGTTTCCATTGAAGATTTATTGGAATTTAAAATTTGGTTTGCATTCTCTTTATTTTTCATGAATCAAATTGATGGAGATTTTGGTATATTTTTGTTTATTATCTTTATGAGTTGCTAGTTTTTACTCTTGGGGTTATGTTTGAATAGGGTGCAAGTGTTCATGAGTTGTGATTATTAGCATTAATTCTTTATTAAAGCTTTTGGGTTTCACAAATGTTTGATTATAAAATGGAATTTGTTGGTGAAAGCCTCAATTTCCCTAAACCCCACATCATCCTTAAAAGAGGGATGTGGGTAGTCTAGATCCTACATCATCCTTGAAAGAGAAAGGCAGGTGACATAAACACTTGTGAACAATAAGATAGATAATACTTATTTCTCTTTTATTATGTTAGAAATAAGGATAAATTATGGAATTGCTATATCTTGGGCATCATCATAGAAAGAGGGATGCCAAATTGAGGCTATGTGATGATTAATTGACCATACCCACGAGGTATTCAAAAAAATCAGTGGGTGATAGTTTGATACTTTGTTGAAAGGCTAGTATCAAAATCCCTAACTGAGCCTACCCAAGCATGCCGTAGCTAAGATTTGAAGTTGATTTTCAGGTACCCCCACACTAGTTGCCTCTAGTAATGCATAGCCCTAAGATCCATTCCTAATTAATTATGTTCTAATTATTCTTAGTCTCTAATTAGTCCTTTAGAAGCCCAAGAAATTTTTTTACACTTTCGAAAACATTAAAAATCCTCCAAAATGTTCATATAATATATTTGAATTTAGCAGGTAACTTTAATTTCAAACTTATTTAATCGCCACTCACATTGTTCCTTATGGATTTGACCCTGACTCAAAGTTGGGAAATTTCATTAACAAGGACTTCCTTGCACTTAAATTGATGTGTTTGAGAGTTATTAAGCATCGACATGGAGGAGACCCAAACTAAGCTCAAATGGATAGACAAGTGACATTGAGAAATATCTCAAGAATTATGTCCATGCCTCCAAAATCACATCCTGTCTTAGAGCTCTAGACTGGAAAGGGTTACGTTCTTACTCTAGCTGATCAACTATCTCATAGCTGGGGCATTCTCCGAACCAGTGTCTCATCACGACACAACGAAACCAAGTTCATAAAATACTTTGAGATACTACCCCTCATAATCCAGTATGGTCGTCATGGGCTAAAGAACCATACCACACTCTACAAATCTGATAAGGACTCTACCCACTATGATCATCATGACTAATTTGAGAATTACTCATAGTATGGAATACTGTCTATGTAGAGTTGATGGGCTGCAGGTGAGGCTGAACTCTACTGGAAGAATCTTCACTCCCAGATGGCTTGAGATGTTCAAGGATTATGAAATGAGTCTCTACTACCATCCAGGTAAAGCTAATATGGTTGCTGATGATCTTAGTAGGTTATCCATAGGGAGTCTAGCTCATATGGTTGAAGGGAAGCAAAAATTGGTGAAAGATATTAACCATTTAAATAACCTTAGAGTTTATCTCTTGGACTTAGAAGATGGTGGTGTGTTTGTTAAAAAGGTTTGAAGGTCATCTCTTAGTGCTGAGGTGAAAGAGAAGCATGTATTGGATCCTATCTTGATGTAAATCAAAGGGGATATAGGTGGGAAGAAAGTGATGGCCTTTGAGATAAGGGAGACTATGCATTATTGACATAGATGGATTATGAGAGAGGACCTTTGTTGAGGCACATGAGTCGCGCTATGCTATTCATCCTCGTTGGATAAAGATGTATCATGATCTTAAGGAGATGTATTGGTAGAACACTATGAAGTGACATATAGCCAGCTTTATGGCTAAGTACCTGGTAAGTCATCAAGTGAAATTTGAGCACTTGAGGCTCGAGGGATTGTATCAAGAAATTAAGTTGACTGTGTGGAAGTGAGAGGTGATCAATGTGGATTTCGCTATCGGTTTTCCTCAATGTCAAAATCAGTTTGATTCGATTTGGGTAATTGTAGATAGGATGACTAAGTCTGCTTAATTCTTGCCAGTGACGATTATAGTAATGTGTATTTTGTGCCTAAAAGGCATAAGAATATGTAAAATAAAACTAAAATGGGTCAATTAAAACACTCTCTGAAATCCTTATATTATAAAACAGAAAGAGTGGTGCAAAATTGTAAAAACCCAAAATTACCCCTTGGGATGCTACACGGTGCCTAGGGTCACGAGTGACCCCAAGATAACCCTTCACTCAGCATATCACATAAATAACTGAATAAAATGCATAATCTAGAAGAATAAAGAGGAAGATAACTCTATTATGAATTTGCTCAATACAAAACTGAAGTTACAAGGTTACAACTCTGCTTTTACATCAAAATGAAACTCATTACAACAACTCCTATCGACTATCTATGAAGCCTCTACGGGTACTGACTATGGGTAGCTGGGTCATAACTCCCAACCACCCCAACTCAATACGACTGAATAAGGGAAATACAATACTTTTCTACTGTATGACTGACTCGTGGCCCTGAATCAAAGAGACCCATCACCTGATGACTGGAAGCAGGATAACTGATGGAATATGGTACGTGTGCTATAAGCTGTACCTACATTATGATACAATGTAGCATATAGACGTATATGTGAATCAGTACTTTGTAATGTACTGAGTATGCGGGGGTGAATGCACATGCATAAAATAGTGTCGATCTTCTTCAATCAAATCATGTATGCAGTATGACATGACTCATATGGCTCGAACAAGTAACACAAATCTCATGAGTCATCATTGTTTAACTTCAAAATCTAAAATCTTCTCTTATGCTCAATACCCAAAGGCAACAGGGACTGTAAAAAATATATTCAACTCATGCATATGCCTCATAGAGAACTTCCTCAATGCTCAACATCTTACAATCATTTAGAAACTCATATACTTGGAAATCACAATCATTAAACTTGAAGACATTTTATTCACTTTAGGAAAATATCTCATCTCAAGTTAATACCTTGATTATGGAATATCTTTACAATTCAACTGTTTAGGAAAATAGCTTGTAGTGAAGGAAAATAACCGTTTAATTTCAAACTTTGAAAGTCAAGAGAGGTTCTCGTAACCGACATAAACCATGTGAGCTACATGGAGTTCAACATTTCATCCTCCTAAGGAAAAGACCCCATGTTCGGGAGGAACGTCATACTCTTACCAGGGAGTATAACCTAGGTATAGTGATAACTAAACGAAACTCGTCCTTGGGCCTACTCATAATCATAATATAATCAGCCTCAGGCTCACATCCTATGGTGGCACGTAGTTTTTAGGGTAAGAAACCGTAGTAACTTACCTGCTCGGTGCTAAATACTACTCCCTTTAGATTACTTGCGCTCATCTCATAAAAATCCACTTTTAGAATACTCACATGGTTCACTACGAACCAATAATCAAATCGATAATCTCATATAGTGAAGTGGATTTCAAAGCTCAAGGACCCTTAGGTCAATTCGTTTCTCAATCATCTTCAAATACTCAAAACATGGGTTATTTTAGCACAAGAGTTCGTAAATTCAAAAGTCTTAAATAGGGCTTACTAACCCATAATTCAATATCAAGTTAAAGCTTATCAAAAGCATAATATATAGCATATAGATTCATAAATCATGTGGAAATTTGGGAATTTCAACAATTTACCTCAAAATCTCAATATAGTCATATGCTTCAATATCTCAACAATGCAAATATTAGCTTATCAAAGAGTAAAATCATGAGGTTTATACCCAGCTATAAATACTCAACAAAACATGTAGAAATCATGCCATTTAACTCTCAATTCATGGGAAATATCAAGATAATGCATTCAATAATAATGGGTGAAAACCCCCAATTCAAATTCATGTTAAAAAACCCATAAATTTCAGCAAAGTCATGATGTAAATAGCTTTTTAGAAACAAGGGTGAAAGGGTTACCCTTGTTCAAACCCCCACATACCTTGAATTAGAAGCTTTGGGTGAATTCTCACTTTTAGAACTCTATTCTTGCTCTAGAATAAGGGATCTTGAGGTCCTTGACTTGGGAACCTTGAATCTTGTCTCAATTTAGAAAATTCATGGTGGATTCTTGAGATTCATGGAAGAGGTTTTAGATATTTAGGGTTTTTGTTGAGAGAAAGCTTGAGAAAACCCTTATAGGATTCTTGTAAATGTCTTTTATTTAGTGTTTCCGCAATTTTATAGGCTTGGAAAAAGTTCAAAATGCCCTTTTAAACATCTATGTGAAACAAGAAAAATTGAACTGGAATCCGATTTCACTGGCCTCTATGATGCGCCACTAATCACGCTGGCTTACTAGAATTTGACAATTGGGAAATTGGCAGCCTCCGCGATGCGGAGCCAATACATTTCCCACTAGTTGGGACCTGGTACTCCTCCATGATGTGCCACAATCGTATAGTACCATTGGAAATTAACAATTGTTAAATTAACCATCTCTGCGATGCGCCAATCACCTAAATGGTGCAGTTTTACAACTAAGCTTAAATTGGCCATAACTTCTTACCCGAGTGTCCGATTAGGGAAATTCTATATGGATAACACGTTACTCATTTAGGAAGCAACTTCTCAATCTTTTAGGGCCGAAATCACGCCTTAGTTGACACGCCCTACAACTCAAACTATGAGGGAACTTTGTGGGGCCTTACAAAAATAAAGCAATTTGGCAATTGACATTAATATTAACATTAATACACCAATTCATAAATGGGTCAACTAAACCACTCTTTGAAACACTTTAAACATATTATAATTAGAGAAGAGGAAAAATTAGATGATGAGTAACTTGAATAAAATAAGCAAAATATTGACATTAATACAACAATTCAGTAGCCAATGAATGAAAAAGAGCCACTTGATCGATTGGAAAGTGAGGCGTACCTAGAATTCCTTAAGTTTACCATAGAGTTGTGAGAATCATTGAGATTAGACAGAGCCTATTAGTGGAAAAGTACCAGCGATCACTAGCTAGGGTTTTGCAATGAGTGTTTACTTTTCAAAAAAGAAAGTGTTTTTTAATTTTCACTTTCAACATACAATTTTATTTGGCACTTAATTAAAAAGAATATTTGGTGCTTTAACTTTGCTAAAAGAAATTTTTTTTCTCCCACTCTTATGCCTTAAATTATATATTATTTTGGACCACATACTATATTTTGTTGGGATCATATTTAGTACCTTCACAATAATCTTGTCTTAATACCTATACTTTTAGAGATGGGATTATAAGCTCGTCCCAATATGTTGGTCATAAATAAAGATTTTTCTTATAGTATTACCAGTGAGGACTAATTTCTCTGTGAAGGATTATGACAAGTTGTTTATTAAGAAAATTGTGAAGTTGCATGGGGAGCCTATTTCTATCATGTTATATCATGGTGCTCAGTTCTCATTGAACTTTTGGTGATAGTTTTATAAAGGATTGAGTACTAAGGTGAGTCTTAGTATGACTCATCACTCACAGTTGGATGGGCAAGCAGAAAGGACTATTCAGGCATTGAAGGATATGCTTAGAGCTTGCGTGATTGACTATGGTGGTAGTTGGGTTGAACATTTGCCTCTTATAGAGTTTTCATATAATAATAGTTACCACTGTAGTATTTGGATGGCTCCATTTGTGGCCTTGTATGGTAGGAGGTGTAGGTCTTTTATTGGGTGGTTCGAGGTTGGTGAGGTAGAGATGTTTGGGCTAGATTTTGTTCACTAAGCCATTGAGAAGGAATAAATAATTTGGGATAAGCTCAAAGCTGCCAAAATTCCTATGTGGATGTAAGGCATAGAAAGTTAAAGTTTGAAGTTGGAGATAGGTTATTCTTGAATATGTCTCCCATGAAGGGGTAATACGGTTTGGGAAAAAGAAAAAGATCAGTCCTTGGTATTTCGACCAATATTTGGTCATGAAGAGGGTTGGTAATGTTGCATACGAATTGGATTTGCCCTCTAGTTTGAGCTTCATTCACCAAGTGTTCCATGTGTCTATGTTGAGAAAGTGTGTGGGTGATCCACTGTAGATTTTTCCTATCAAGGATATTGGTATTTCAGATTCCTTGTCTTATGAGGAAGTCCCTTCTGAGATTTTAGACTAACAAGTTTGTCAGTTATGGACGAAGGACATAGCTTTGGTAAAAGTTCTATGAAGGAACCACCAGTTTGAAAAGGCTACTTGGGAAGATGAAGAGAACATGAAGTCCAAGTATCCATTCTTGTTTTCTGCTCCAAAATATCGTGCGTAAGGTATATGTTATTCTTAACATCTTTGTTTTCTAACTTAGTTAAAAGTGAGAGTAGAGATGTTCGGGGTTTAATCATGCTAGTCACTGCCTTGTCCTATCATTCGAGGATGAATGATACTATTGGAGGATAATGGAAACACTCCAGACTTTGGCCCTTTGAAATTTCTTAATCTTTGAACTCACTTCCTTAATTAAGACTTGACCATACAAGTCGTATGGTTTCTTTATGGGTCAGGTAGCCCTAGTCGTAGGGTGCCTAGTAGATGGTGGTTGGGTTTTTTATCTTAGTTACGACTTGGTAATATGAGTCATTAAGGGTGGTGATGAGTCATTAGGACAAACCTTAACCAAATTAATAACTTAGTGGTTTGACTTTACTCTAAGTACGAGTGGCTCACTAGGAGCCCTGAGGATAAGTTACGAATTATGAGATAAAGTCATAGGTTGTCTAGTGTTTCATCTATTTGGGTACTATGTTGGTTATGACTAGACCCTATGAGTCATTGGGTCGGGTTACGTGTGGTACCAGGGAGTTGTAAGGTGGACAGTGTATGGGTTTCTAACTCACTATCTAGGATACGACTTAAGGCTACGAGTTGTATGATGCGGTGACGAGTCAATGGGTCGACTCGTAACCAAAGATGTTTTTGTAAAGATTTTAAGTTGAGGGTATTTTGGACATTTTTCACTTTAAGTTCCTTTGATACCACAAGTTAAAAAATTCCCTGGGACCTCATTATCAAATAATTACCAATAAAATACTCCCAAATTCTCTCTCAAGCTCCCTATTCAAGCTAAGGTTAGGGTTTTAAAGGAAGTGGTCATCTAGGGTTCTTGGGGTGCAATCTCTACCAAATTTCTTGGTATTTTAGGCATGTTACTCCTACCTCATTGATATTTTACTTAAAGTACTTATTTTAATATATGGCTTTCATGGTATTGTTATGGTTTTGAGATAAAGGTTGGAGGTCTCTGAATGCTTAATGTTGATTGATTTTACCATGTTTTAAATATGGTTTTTAACATATGGGTGCATGGGTATGGTGGTGAAACTTGATAATGATAAATTTCTCTAAAATTGTGGCTTTTGAAGTGGTTATGACCCCAATGTTGTATTGTTAAACTAGTTAGTAACTATGAGAAAGGTGGGAATTTGAATTAGGGGTACAATGGAATCCCCAAAGTGTTTGGTTTACCTTATTTCTTAAAACTAATGCATGGTATAAATGGTGAAATGGTTACAGATGGTTTTGAAAACCTTGTGGGGGTATATGAGAATCTCCAAAATAATTATATAATAAAACCTTATTGGGTACACGGGAATCCCCTAAGTGATTTTAATAATATAGTCTGCGAGGTACATGAAAATCCCCTAAATATTGGCTAATGACATTACTTGCAAGCTATAGTTGGTTTGATGTTACCACTTAATAATGATTTAATAATTGACTCCTGGATTTAGTGGTTTGGTTATGTGTAAAATATTTTAATTAGGCAACAATGAGGGTTGTGATAGCTAGCTGTGAAGGTGTGGCTACACGTACTAAGGCCCGTTCAGAGGGTAACACTAGACCCATACAACCCATGGGTGGACTTATGATGGTAAATCTACATAATGCAGGTTAAGGATTTAAATGAATTCTAAACCTTGTACCCTATCCCGGTGTGGTATTAATGTATATATGTGATTAGATATGGTTATTTGATTTGGTTTTGAATTAATGGCATTATTCTATATTTATCCTTGAGTTACATGCAAGTGTTCATTCAGTTAACCATCTTCGGGCGATGTATCCCCACACAATATCGGAACCAGCCATATGTTTACACCTCTGCTCAGTGACTTGGTAATTTGGGGATAATTTTTGAGTTAGACTAAAGAGGTGAGCTTCCATACTCTGGAAGACCTCATTTCATGATATGGACTTCTTTATATTATTTTTATTTCTTTTATTTTGATTTTGGTTATAGTTGGGGGCATATCCCGATTAGGTAATCTTTTATTCTGGTTAGATGCTTTGTTGGACTACTATGGGAATGGGCGGTGTCGATATTGGTATTAGCATTTGTTTTGGAATTGGCATTGAAATTAGTATATGAAAAACTTTTGGTTATGGATATTTAGTTCTGGTTATAGATTCATTTTAATGTATTTAAATTAAAGTCATATTATCTTGTTATATGTTTGGAATGCATCCGACATGGGGTTTAGGGTGGTTAATGGTTTGCGTATTGAGGGTGATCTCTAGTACTGGTTGGATTTTGGATACCCAACATGACTAGGCCCTGGTTTGGGTCATGTCATAAACCCTGATTGATAATAGTTCCTACTTTGATTACTAGGTTGTGAGATACTAGTGTGATGGCTTAGGTTGTATCTTTGAGTTAACTTTTTTTATATATGTATATCTATCTTCGTGTAGTTATGGCATTACCGTTTATCTTTTTTTTTTATTTATTTATTTATTCATGTTGTATATCCATTCATTGGCCTTGAATATGATTATATTTATACCTTTCTTCTGCTCTTTGTTCGTATATTGGCCAGTGATATATGGTATAGTACTAGGTTCCCAAAGTATGGCTAAAATAGAATAGTTTATCCTTATTGTCTCATTAGCCTTATTAAGTTAGTTTCTTGGATATGAATAGAATAGTTTATCGTTATTGTCACATTAGCTTTATTATAATGTTTGCTGGATAACTAGTCTTAGTTTGCATTACTCCTTGCATATTATTTATATTTACATTATCTTTGGAGCTCATTCGGTAGTTACCTATTGAATACCACGTATTTGGTACTCATACTATACTTTTGAAACCTACATATTATAGTACGAGTTCTTGCCATTATTGTGTGCGTCGTGCAGAGCAGCTTAGGTTCGGAGACCTAAGGAGAGCTCCTGAAGTTTGAAGTATTTCTATTCTCCCTCTTATGTACTAAACTAGACTTTATATTGAATTCAGAGATGGGTTGTATCAGTATATTCATTTAGTACCTTATCATGTAATTCTATTACATTAGAAGCTCTTGTACTAATTCCACTAGGTTTTGGGACTATCTTATGTATTTTAGTCTTTTATTTCATTAATTTTGCATTCTTCCTTCTTTTCTCTTGGTAGTTTGTTATCAGTAGTTCCAGACTACGGGGTTGGCTTACCTATTGGTGGGTTATTATAGGGGCCATCATGACCTAAGAAATCTAGTCATGACAAATTGGTATGAGAGCTAGGTTTATCGGTGTTTGTACAAGAGCTAAGTGTCTAGTAGAGTCTCGTTGATCGATATAGAGACGTTCGTAACCTATCTTTTGGAGGCTACGGGTCATTCTTAGGAAAATCTATTCTTGACTCTTTTTTGTTTGTCCGTATTCCTATGAGCCTCAATGTAATGAACCTTCAGGTAATTTCTCATGATTTCACTTATGTTCAAGCTTAGTTACTAAACTTATTTTTGTGCCAAACAACCCCTTTTGTGCTAGTATTATGAATCATGCCTAATAAGAGAGATTGTAGAAAGTATAACCATAGCTTGTAATTGACCATGCTAATAATGATGTCAATCCCGACAATATATTGAGTGTTCATACCATATGAATATGCATGTTCACACACTTACTATAATAATGTATTGACAATAAATGGTGATGTACCATGACAGGTCTTTCTTTATTTCTCTTATGCTCAATTGTTTATGGGGCTTGTACTTGCTATTGATTTGGCTAAACACACACACACACACACACACATATATATGTATGTATATATATATATATAATATATATATATATATATATAAATATTAATGTCATAATGAATATTTATAATATGATGATGCCCAGCACATCCGGAAGATATATTGATGTTATGATGATGCTCGGTAAGTACGGAAGATATATTGATGATATGATGATGCCCGGTCCATCCAGAGAATATTTTGATGATATGATGATGCCTGATACATCCGGAGTAATAAATTGATGTTATGATGATGCCCGGTACATCCGGAGGATTTATTAATGATATGATGATGCCTGGTACACCCAGAGGAATATATTAATGTTATGATGATGTTCGGTACACCTGGAGGTATATATTAATGTTATGATGATGTTTGGCATACCAAGAGTTTACTTAGACTAAAATCAACCTTCCAAAGATGATAGCACGATCGGAATTCTCATCTAAGGTCATCTACTAGGAGTTTTGGTCTGAGACCAAATCCTAAAACAACAAAAGCTTCAAAATTAGGAATTGAGCCTAACATCCAAACGAACTATCCGATCACCAAACCGATAGTTCTAGTAAGTAAAAAATGACCTATAGCCGCTGTGGGAAAGATCGAAACGCTGGAAATGTAGACAAATTGAGGAAATAACCTGAAGGGTCATTATAATATCCACTACTAAAAGGACTATCATCTGCGAAAGTCAATGGATAGAAAGATCTCAAAAGCTCAAAAGGATGAGGTTCTGTGCCCACATGCTCCAAGCACAATATTTCAGATAACCTCTAGGAAGAGAACACTTCCAAGGGATTTCACCGCAGGTATCCTTTTATCAACTAGCTCTCTCACTTTACTTCTAAATAGCCAAAACTAGTCTCCACCACCAATTAGTCTCCAACCAAATCGAAGAAGGATGATGCACGCAAATACGAACCATGACACACTTATAACATCTCGATACCCATACAAATCAGCCAAGGCTCCTCCAGGCTAGATGAAAATCAAGGTATAAATCATACAACTGACTCCAATCCATATATAACCTTTATTTACTATTCCACACCTGCTATCTTCCCCAAACTAGGAGGATAATTACCTGAGTCCTACCTGCACAATTTTATCGCAGAAAACTCAAAGAACTAAAATGAATCTACTGAAAGTCTATAGAGAAAACATGAGAATAAGCCCATACAACACTACCTGGGCACACAAATGGAGATAACCAAGGTATCAATCATGCCAATTCTTTGACTAGTCCGAATGATAATCGAAACTAAAATGTAGGAGTTCGAAGCACAACTACTCATTACTAACTTATCCATTCTAGTATGTCCCATAAATTAGGAATAACACCAAGTTGAATCCAACTCAAGCATACTAATCCCACTGAGTGTATCATCTAAACATCTCAATGGAAACTAAAAATCTGATTTTGAAGCTGAACAAACCAATACCATGTCCATAGACTATCATCTAAATACCTATCAACCATAATCTGTTCTAACTCAAGAAGACCGAATAGGTAACCACGAAGTAAGCTTATCCATCCTACAAATAAAATCCTAACCAAGACAAATCTAAAAATGAAGAACGCACTTAAGCTCTTACAACTCCATGCTCAAATATCAACACCAAGGTTGAACAACTCGATTTCAGCTACCCAAACCAAACCTGAGGATAGGTAAGCATTCATACCCCAAATCTATCATAACTCATACATCTCCATTCTAAGGCATCAAATCTAAAACTAAGCCAATGAGTCTAAACTAAAGTCAAATGCTCAAAATGACCAATCCTATTTGAATTAGACACATCCATACTAAATCATGCCTAGCTGAACTTGAAATATAACTGGAGAAAAAAATCACTACAGGGATAAACTATTGAATAAAAATGCAAGTGACCAACTCTATATCAGCTAGAACGCATGAAACGTAGCCATAAAATAAAAATCATACCAAAGGATAAATCATCAACAGAAAATGCAAATAACCCACTCTATATCTACTAAAGGGCATGAAACACCAAAACATACTCAAAAACTCCTCAAGGTTGGAAGTCACGCTAGTAATGGAAAAATATTAGAACTCAAAGAAATGTAACATTAGTCGAAAACTAGTAAGTCCGATACTTCATCTCGGCAAAGAATACCCGTAGGCATATATCACCAAGGGAAAATGCTCCACTAAGACTTAATAGGCTGAACAATTTTTGAAAGATGAAGAAGGTACCAAGCTTGACACCAATGTAAAGGTCAAGACCACTACCAAAAGATAAACCAACAACTTAAGATAAAGAATTTTTTATTTTCCAACTCAAGAAGCGGTCACAGGAGAAATCATCTGCCTCTACTCTCTGACTCAACTTAGACAAGAATCACATCACAACAAAAATAGGGTATCTAACTCCATGCCAATACCAAGAGGAAACCATCACTAAAGATGAACCTAACAAACCTAAAAGTTGAATGTAAGACCTCTTGACATCAATATCTAAACCACCATCAGGCGACAAAATAGCGACAAGTGAAGAACGGATCCCAAACTGGTCAACCTCATAAATAGTCCACATAAGAAAAGATATCGAATCCAAAAACCTTTGAAACCTAGGAGGCAAGCCTAAGAATACCAAACTCAAGAGCAAGCAATATATCAAAATTGTTCAACCTACCTTCAATATCATGATCCACTACTAATTTAATCTAGCACAGTCAACAAAAGAGGAAAATGACCAATATTCACCTCGCTATATAAGAGAAATCATCCAACCAAGCTATAACTACTAAAGCCAATGAACAAGAGACATAGAAGGGAAAATTCTAACTTGATGCCAATAGTATAGCCACCGACAAAGCAAGGATCAATTACGTCAAATAATAACAATAACAAAAACAATATAGACATCAATAAAATGAATAGGTAGTACAAAATAAAAATCAATAGAAAGTGCCACTCAAGAGCCACAATAAGGCCAATATGCCAAGGTAAATGGGACTCAAACTCAAGGGCTACTCCCATAGGGGGAAGATATCAATATACATATACTCCGTCTAATACTAAATAAAATCACATACGAGGTATTCATATTATCACAATTTAATAAGAAGGCACACAATAACCAATATGAACTTACCAAGGCATATAATCATCAACGGGTATGAAAATCCCAGTATACAAAATAAAAGGTAAATGCAGGAAATAAAAGCTCACCTATCATGGTGAAATTCACAATTATATGCCCATCGGGTCAAAGGATGAATAAATCTAAATGGGTACAAATTGGAACCAACTGACTAAATCATTAACTGGGGTGCCAAGTGCTCTATCTCTAACTGACGGGGTCATAACACTATGAGACTGATCTACATGAACTAAATGACCAATAATCCCACATCGGGGACCTAACCTATCCCCAACTGATAGGGTCATAACATTATGAGATTGATCTGCATGAATTAAATAATGAATAATCGCATACTAGGGACACTCTCTAGACCTGTGTCCCATCTCTCTATAACCAAAACAAGCCCTAAGAATACTTTAAGATGTTTTCCCTGGTGATCCAAAAAGCTTAAAGACCCATACCAAATACTCTACAGGGTCCGACGAGAACTCTGTCTATTGTGAACACCATGACTAACCTAAAAGCTACCTATAGGCTAAAATGCTACTTGCGTAAAATTGATAGGCTACACATAAAGCTGACCTTCACCAGAAGGATCCTTTCTCCTGGATAAAATAACAATAACACTATAATGATGGCATGTTCTCTTTCTTCCACCTTTATAAGTCTCAATGCATTCTCTCTCTATTGCCCTCATATATTCAACAACTTGAGAAAATAAAGACTTTGTTGCTATCACGTGCTCTGATTCCAAATAGAATGGAAATGATAATCCCTTAATAAATCCATTCAAAATGTTTGTCTTAGAAGGATATAGCATAAAAATATGCCTGGCTGACTCAAAAAACTCACTCCCATGCTCTAAAATTGATAAAGAACCCTGATGAGCACTAATAAATCCAATTCCAATATAAGAACTACTTGATGAATCAAATCTCATCCCTAATTATGAGGTATCCATAAATAAATCTGGGACCCATAATACTTAACCTCAAAAAGATAAAGTAGTCAAGACCTTTACTAGAGCATCACCTATCCCTAAGTCCTTTGGTTAACACTAATGATCTTAGATATCTATCTCTGACTCTCTGGTCCGATGCTATATAGAAACTTCTAGAAATGTATGCTGAAGTCTCATCCATATTTAGTGATGACCTTTCCTCATCCTTCTAGGACAGAACAGAGTCAAAAAATATGCCTGAGGCCCATATCAATACAAATACACGATAAAGAGTCAAGAAATGTATTTTCTAAGATTGTCTTGTAGCCTTCAAAAGATAGGTTATAAATGACTCTGCACCAATTTGCTGGACTCTACTAAACACTTAGCTCTTGTACTAATACACCAACAAACCTAGGATCTGATACCAATTTATGACGACCCAGTTTCTCAAGTCATGATGGCGCCTATAATAACCCACTAGTAGGTAAGCCAACCTCACAATCTGAATTTATTAGTAATGAACTACCAAGAGAAATAAGGGAAAGAACGAAAAATAGATGAAATAAAAGACTAACATAAATAAGATAAACCCAAAACCTAGTAAAATTAATACAAGAGCTTCTACTATCAATAAGGACACAAATAAGGTACAAAATAAATATACAGATACAACCATCTCTGAATAAAACCTAGATATCATTTTAGTATATAAGAGGGAGGAAAGTAATACTCCAAATAAAGGAGCTCACCCTATATCTTTGAACCATATTTGCTCCGTATGATGCACATAATAACGACGATAGCCCATACTATAATCTCCAGGCTGCAGAAGTCTAGTATGAGTACCAATACATGGTACTCAGTAGGAAACTGCTGACTGAGATCCAAAGATAATACAAATATACATAATATGTAAGAAAAAATGAAAACTACTCCTAAATATCCAACAACTAAATCATAAAGCTAATGAGATAATATGGATAGACTATCTTATTTATGTCCATGAAACTAATATAATAAGGCTAAAGAGGTACTAAGAATGAACTATACCATTCTATCCATACTCAAGAACCTTAACACTATACTATATATCATTGGCTAATATAAGAATTAAGGGTGCCAGAATATATAATTAACTATACAAGGCTAATGAATGAATATTAAATATGAATACGTGAAAGAAAGAAGGAATATATAGTGGTATTAGCTATATATAGACAAATATACATATGTACATAAACAAGGTCAACTCTAGGCACAACCTAAATCATCAAACTAGTGTCTTCAGACCTCGTACTCACAGTCAAAACTAGTGCTAGTATACTTGGGTTTCTAATCCATCCATCTAATTCTGAGATAATCATGCCTAATAAAATAATCATCAGATAAAAGAGCCAGAATCATACCTCAAGTATCAATACCGGATCATTAACAAAGCTACCATACATTATCTATAACAAAGATTATAGCAATTATAATAATAGCAACGACAATGCAAGTAACTGGCTAATCCAGACAAGAAATACCTAAATGAGCCTTTAACGAACCCCAACAACCCAAGGCTTAGAAGTTCCAACTAACATACAACACACCAAAAGCCAAACTCATCACCCATACCTATACAACCCTTCTTAGGGCTAATAGATATGGGCGCATACTAGTGATAAAAAATGAACATAGAAGAATAAATGCACAACTATAATCCGCAATGTCACTACCGATCAAAATACCATAAGTAACCCAATGTATAACCTCACATCATCAGTATCATGATCATCCTATGGATTCAAACTAGTAAAAATAAGTAATATTTATACTTAAATCGATAAATATATAATTGATATCCAGACATGAACCAGTAAATATATAATTAATATCCAGAGTTGAGCTCATAAATATATAATCTCATGTAAATACACAAACTCTTAACCATGGCTAGTTAATTAATAAATTTATTGCCCGAGTAAGCTTTAGGACTAAATCACCACAAAAGTGTAGAAAGGGGTTGGACTATCTCTTGAACAATGTAAAAAGCAATAACACAATCATGGAGCCACATTTATTTTAGTCAAATCTCTAAATCATCATTTTTAGTCTCAAAGGCTCATAAGTATTCATCAGGGTGGTACGATTCTCATTATGAATAAATTTGTTTAAAAGGAAAAAAGTGGGATTTTTACCCCATTTTAGGAAAAATAGTAGTAAAATCATAATTTACTTTGAATCATACCATTTACTATATTTAGTGATCATGAATATACCGAATCTATGTATGCCATCACTAGTATTCAAACATTGAAATCATAAATATCAATATGTTAATAAACTACAACCATTTTTTAATAAGGATGGAATACTTCCCAGAACTGAACCAATCAATATCATGAACATGGACTTCGGCCCAAGAATATATTTGAAAATAGCTATAACATCATAATAAGGCCATAGGCCCAAGTGTAAACCCGTCATAATCATAATTTCATAATACAGGGAAAACCATCACATTCCACCGAGTAATGCATAAGTAATTCTAAGGATTCATTAGTCTCATCTGTAACTATTTTTTTTAACTATCTAAGGTAATAGGATTGTAGGGTTATAATAAGTACTTCAACTTAAAGGTCAAATACCCTTCTAGCCCCTAAGCTCACAATTTTTGCTAAGTCATGGTGTACTACCCACAATTACATCCTAATATTCTTATATAACAGACAACATATATAAAACATTATCTAAATAGAAGAGTAGACAAAATCATACCTTCAAGCCGAACTGCAAATACTTGATTCATCCATAAATATCTGTCTTTACTCCACAATCCCAAAATGACTTTAAACTATCAAAAACAAAATGTATGCATCATTAGGAGTAAAATGAGACCCATATTTAAATAGAATGGATCGGATCAAATTTTTGGTAAAGAGCAAGCCTGCGTGCCCATAAATAAAATCTAAAAATTGAACCCGTCATGAGGTCCCTCAAAGGATAAGGGAGTTTTCCTCAAAATTTGAGCATAAATAGCGTATAATTTGGGTCTCAAATCAACCCCTAAATTTTTGGAATTCAAAGCACTAATTTCTAAGAATTTATCAAGAAATTGAAAGAATCTTACTATGAATTTGAAGGGAAATCATGGAATAATAGTTAACCAAGCTCCCTAAATTATCTAAAAGCTTCAACCCTAAGCTCTCTCAACTTCTACTATTTAGTTCTCTTGGAAATGGATGAGAAAATTGCAAAAATAGGATGAAAAGGGGGTATTTATACCCATCCCAGGCACTGGGTGTTGCTATCGCAATCCTACTATCGCTAGTGTGATATAATGCAACTGTCACATAATTCGTTATTGCAACAAAGTTATAGCTATCGCGATACTTTAGGCTGCACAAAGGACTTGCAATCGCGGCCAAAACCATCGCTATCACGATACTTTGGGTTGCATAAAAAAGTCTCTATCTTGTCAAAAATCATCATATGATGATACTTTAGGATGAATAAAGGAGTCTCTATCACAGACAAAATCATCACTATCATGATGCATCAGATGCAACAGAAGACTTAGAATTTTCCACTTCTTTGCCAAGCCCTCAAAATTTATCCAGAATCTCATATATACAAATGAACTATGTAACCCTATCAAATTTGATGTTTTGGACCCAATGGTAAAGTTAAAATTTCCAAAAAAGGTTGTTTTGACAAAAAGTAGGTACCATACCCAACTTTTATTTTCTTAACTTTTGAGAAATAGCTCAAAATGAGTCTGGATTCCTTGAGACCCAAACCAAGATTCTACCTAGCATAAATCAATGTTTCGAAGCTGATGGCACTATCAGAGTTCTCATCCAAGGTCATCTATTAAGAGTTTTGGTACGGGATCAAATTCTAAACAATAAAAGATCTAAAATTAGGAAATGAGACCAAAATCCAACCGAACTGTTGAATCGCCAAACTGATAGTTCTGACTAGTCATAAATATCCTGTAGACACTATGGGAAATCTCAAAATATGAAAATACACACAAATCAAGGAAATGACTAGAAGGGTTATTACATATTCCATTACTATTTATTATCAATTTACTTTGAGTTTAGCTTTCTCCTAGTATTTTAGTATTTCTCCAATACTTTAGTGATATGAAAATCCATAGGTTAGTTTGGGGTGACTTATGACTCTAAGCACTGTGCTATGACTAGGAGGCAGTCTCGGGTGATGACATTATACTATATCCTTCGAAGCACGACATGGTGTGTAGATTTATTAGAGGATTAGCATTGCCACTCCTTTTGGAAATAGAGCACTTGATAGCTATTTGGTCTTCTTTCCCTCAGGTTTTTGATCACCTGAGGACCACACAGAGAGCATGTATTCAGATTTATGAAGGTGGAGGTATGAGAACATGTCACTAGTATAGTACTATTAGTATTGCATCTGGGAGTGAGGATCCTCCTAATGAAAGTTATCTTAACTTGCAACCTATCAGTTTGATGTAGGTAGCATTTTTGACTATGATGGCTCTTAGATTAGTAATGGTGCACACATCAGGTAGAATTATCCTATAACTTTGTGGATTTTTTGATATGGGTCTTCAGGTCATGACTATCACTCTGTATCAGGAGGGGAAGAATCTTAGAGTATTTTAGGAGCTTATTTTATTTATGGAAAGATAGGCCAATGGTCTAAAAAGTGCCTTGGATGCATATTGTTTTTTCAGATAGAGTTAGCTATACTCTTTTCCAGCCTAGAGTTCTTGAGATGTGTTATGATTGCAATGAGGATGGTCATTTAAGTAGGGAGCGCCCTTAGAATTGGTTGGTCAATCATTTAGGGTTAGCTCATGTCTCTTGCCAGGTTAGAGCTTCAGGGGTTTGATATGATTGTAGAGAGATCAGTGACTAGTCTTAAGAGTATCCCTAGAATTGGAGTTATTTATGGTTTAGCTCATTTAGATTAGCTTCATAGTATTGAAGCCCCATTTGTTAGAGGTAGTGTGCTTAGTACCTCAATTGATAATTCAGACACTCAGTTCAAGTTTGACACCATTCAAATTTATTCTCTCTTAGACACATTGGGAATGTGACTTTATATTATACCGTGATGGGTATGCTATTTATTTCCTACCTTTGCAATTTCTTTTGAGTGTATTGGGCTTCTCGTACCAATCAATTATTGTATGACTTTGTAGGTTTATATTGATTATTGATTACCTTGATATAGAGTTCATGATTATATGACTACCCTCATAGATAATTTCTTTTAGTAGTGGATGGAGTGGATCAATATTAATTTCTCCATGGGTGTAGTATTTGGGTTGGAGTCTAATTTACCTTGTCATATTGGCCTTCTTATGGATCTATAGTGGTACTTACCATTGAATTTTGTTTTTGGTATTGCCTATTCCTTCATATTTATGTTTATATTGTCGTTGCTATTATTATCATTATTTGATGTTAATCGACTGTAGATGACTAGACTATCAGTATCTAGTTAGAATCCCCTTCCTTGTGGATCTTATTCATTGGCTTGGATAGCTAAATTAGTTGGATAATTTATCTCTTATATCAAGGTGAGGTTGATCATTTTCCTGTTCTATTGGGTATGCGAGATCAATTGTGGAGTGGATTATTGTAGTGAAGGTAAGTTGGCCTTCCGTGGTTCTATGATGATTCTAGAGATGGAAATTGGCTGTACTATCCATTTCTAGGTTTGAGATTCTTTGAATTGCCTCCTAAGTTGTGGAGGTTTTAGCATTATCTATCCCACTTAAGTAAATAATTTATGAGTTTGACCAGCTTGGGATTTTTTCTTCCGATTTGACTAGTTCATTACGTGGTAGTGATTTTGATATTGATAACTAGTGATTTTAGTTTCACACCACCTATAACTAGGTTGTTGGGCATTACACACAACAACTTTTACATCTAATTCTACTTGTCAGTGGATAATATCCAAGCCAAACCTATCAAGCTTTTGAATAAGCTCTTGATTACTTTTTACCAGGAGAGCCAACATGTCAAGCACACTCATTATGTTCCAATAATATATCTATCATGATCCTGTAATAATGCACCATATCAAAAGGAAAAGGATTAATAAATAAGGAGTCATCAACACTCTATACTTTCTCTGGCCAGGTTGTCATCTCACGAAGAGTAGGCAATAAAATAAACAAAATAAAAAAAATAAAACTCGAGAACTTTAACAAGTTCAATCAAGAACTCTAAACATATATTCCCTGGCAACGACACCAATTTTTTATAACACCCAAAGTACCCTTTCTTAGAAGGATAAAGCAATCATGTCGAATATAGTAACCCAACTAGGTTGGGGTCTATCCCACCGGGAATAGGCTGGAAATTCTTCTCAAAGGTATTAAAACCATTAGGAAATATGGTAAAGTAAAAGGGGGGGCCTATTGAAATAGATAAAGGAGAAGAATTGGTTACTTTTGGTTGTAAACAATATAAGACGAACACTAGGCTTGTGTTCCCCTTGGCTTCTCAACGCAGTAGACTTATTGTGTACTGTAGAACTATTCCAATGCTCTTGCATGCAGTATCTGATAAGTTATGTACCATCAACCATCTTTTGGACTATTTGATGGATTTCACCCTTTACATTTAGAGTCTCAGATGTAGCCTTACTAACCCTTATCCTGGATCCCAGTTAACTATTAACTTTTGAGTCTCAAGTTATTAGATGATAGATAACTATCTTATGTAGATAATACCTCTTATCCTGGATTGATAGTTAATCTTTAAATTACTATTGTGATCTTGTTTTCCTAGTCACTACTCCTCTTTTGGAGTAAGTAGAAATAATCTAGGTGGGATCATAACATTGACCACTCTATGAAGTCAATAAGAATAAGGAAAACCCATTACATGCAAAAATCTTTATCTAGAATGACTTGTCACATCCTCTACTTCGTTAATTTGCTAGGGTTCCCACAACCCTAGCTAAGGGAATTACAGAATCAATCTCACAATAATGAATGAATAAATCCCAAAGTTTTAATTTGAATATCAAATTAATAACAACAATATATTTATGAACTTGGCCCTAAAAGGGCTTTTTCTGAATCAATCAATATGTGAATGACTAGGTGAATATCAATCTCTATGTATGAATAAACTAAAATAGGCCTAAAGGGTATTTATAGATTACAAGAACCCTAGAAATCAAATCCTATCTAAAATAGGAAAACATAACTAACTGTACCTACTAAGACTTAAAAACACCATAGAAATGTAATTGGTATACATAGAAACCCTAGGAAATAATTTTGTAATGATTTGGAAAAGTTAAGGCCGGTGGCCACTTACCTATGTCCACATACGGTCTGCCAAGGGGCACATGTATCATGTGCTGTCTACATGTAGACCCAAGTACGTGCTAGGAAAATTTTTTGCACTGTTCATTTTCATGATTTTGGACTTTTGGTACTTACCTTATCCATATGCGATCCATATGTTCCATATTAAGTCCATATGTGGACATAGGTAAGTTCCAAATTCCCAACCATTATATAGATAATTGAATTAGCTTTCCAACGATACCAATTTTGCCTTAATCCGTTATCGCGATGCAAAGTTATGGCCAAATTACTGAAGCACTGTCAGAGCTGCCAATGACCACGACCACTCCTTTATTCTTGCTTCTAAGCCTTTGGAATTTGAATTCTAATACATACTTCGGTCACCTACGCTTAGTAAGTACCACATATGCCCAAAAATGACCAAATAAGTGTACAAAAACATTACTTTTCATCTTATTCTTTAATTTAGCATCCAAAACCTAATTTCCTACAAAACACTCCAAAAACACATCAAATCTAAAAAGATTCTCCATAAGCTATGCGATATCTAAGATTGATTATGTGCAAGATTATTAAAAGACTGGCAATTCAAGGGATATATATAAGCCATCTCTTATCCAAAATCGGATAATGTCCAGGATTAACCAAAAACTAGCAACCTAAAGGATATCTGTAAGTCACCTGATGTCCAACATCAAATAATATGTAGGATTACCTAAAGATTAATAATTCAAGGGATACCTATAAGTAGTGTCTATAAAGATGATTCTAAAGACTTACCTGAAGCCCTATGATCGATGTAGTGACCGTTCTACCCAAAATATCATCGATGGATGAAAGAGGCCACCCAGTTTAAAAATATTCAATCTCTATGAGGGGAATTATATTTGACAACCAAGGGAGTTGTTTTATTTGATAAATAAAAAAATGGTTATCTTCCAAAATAGGTACAAGAGAGGATGACATCACTTTTTCATAAGTCAACCTACATGAAGGTATAGTGAAAGAATTATCTATCCTTCGTGAACTAAATTTTCTACTAATATTTTTGTTTCAAATTTAATTGAGATAATTTGAGAGGATAAAATTCTTAGACCAAAATCATAGGTTTATCCCAAGAAAAATCATCTAAGATGACAAAGGCAATTAATAATTTATCAATAAAAGTGTCATATGTAGAGTATGACGAAGGCTGCGCCAAAAGGGATGTAATAGAACATGGAGTTAAGGTTAAAAACTATCTCTCCATGTTTAATTACTTATACTACTAATGATATTGTTCTAAGATGTTGTAGAGAGCATTCGAGAAGAAATAAAATTTAAAACCAAAGGCACAAGAGCTAACAACTCCAAAAAGAATGCAACATAATGTGGAACTTTTTCTTAGAATGAAATTGGAATGCAGTAAAGAGGGGAATATAAAACACTTTAGAATAAAGATAAAGGATGACTTCCACCACCATAAAACCACACCCCTCATATAAGGCATGTGGTATTTCAAGATATTTTTTTTATTTTTGTAATTACCTTTCAAGACATTTTTTGCAATTCTTCTTATTTTTTCTTTTACAGCTTTCCTATAGCTGCCCAAGTTATTCCAGAACTTCTGGGACTAACAATTCGCTTATCGGGTAGTTCATTTCGTTTTTAGAGATAATTCCCTCTTTTGAAGTCTTCACTAGTTCAAATTATCTACTAAGCAAGAAATTCAATCAAACAACCTCATATACCAATTTTGACTATTCCAACAGCTTAGGAACATCAATTTTAGTCTATATGGACCTTTGGTTTGGGTCCCAAGGAACCCGATCTCATTTCAATTGATTTGTCGTAAAGTTAAGAAAATAAAAATTTACAGTGGGACCCTTTTTTTGTTAAAAAATATTGAATAAAAAGTTTGACTTCACCATTGAGTCTAGAACATCAAATTTATAGGGTAACATAGTCTGTTTGCATATACAAGGTTTGAAATGAATCCCGAGAGAATTTTTAAGTCTTAGTTGTACTAGTGTACTCACTAAAATAGAGCCATGGGTTGCGATCATGATACCCCTGGTATGGTATCATATGATTTGATTGTGATGTAATATGTCACAAAAGAAAATCACCTAGCAACCACCATATGTTGCGATTCCGGCGGTTGGGTCGCGATAATGACTTCCAAGCTCTTGGGAATGATATGAATATCCCTCTTTTATCCTATTTTCACCCTTCTTCATCCATTTTAAAGAAATTTAAACCCTAAATATTGAGAAGGCATAGTATTAGATTTTGTGGGTGATTTAGGGATCTTGGATAACAACTATTACATGATTTTCCTTTGAAATTGTGGTATGATTTATTCATGTTCTTGGTTGATTTCCCCTTTTCTCTCTAAAATCTCTAAAACTTGGTGACTTGATTTTAGCACCAACATATCTCAGATTTCACCTATTTTTTAGGGTAAGTAATTCTTAAGTATAAGGGAATGCTGGGTTGGCTTCAGAAATACGATTTTTGTAAATGGGACCCATATGGAATTTTTGAGTAATTTTGGATCCGAATAACAAATTCAAATATAGGTATCATTATTCTCGTCTTGATGAGTGGATTGTGATTTTGATCACATGGCATCTTGTGAAAGCTTCTCAGAAAGGTAAGTCAGTGATTTAGTGGATTCTTCAAGCTTGCTTCGGCATCCAGGTAGGCTAGGTTTCCTCTTTTTCTTTAGATTGAGTTATGTCATTGTATATTTATGATATTAAGGTAGATTTAGGATGGGTTTTAGGTGTTGATGGTGTGATTGGAAATTCATGGGATAGTTAGACCAATTAGGTTATTAGAAAACTATAATTTTGGCATAATTGGCTTAGTGGCTCATGTTTTAGGTAAAAACTCTATCTTAAGGTTGATTGTGGCATAGTTAATATCTAAGAGTGGATTTAGGTACCTTAGCCTAGTTTAGAGTAGAATGTGCGTGTAATTGATTTTGGGATTTAGAAGTGGGCCCTTTGAACCACCTTAGGCCATGACTTGAGTTAGCTATTGTAAACCTTTAATACATTTATTGTACGCCTTTAAAATGCTTATAAAAAGTATTGAGAAATTTTGGCATTTTATGGTTATTATGGGTTGACTTTGAGAGTTGATGCTTATTGATTATGCTAGCGATTATGCTAATGATTATGCTAGTCATTATGCTAGTGATTTTGTTGTTGATTATGCTAGTGATTATGCTATTGGTTACGATATAAATGATATAATTACTAGTTGATTCCAAATATTAATGATGATAGTGATGACATATATATCTAGTTTAACTCCGAAGGATGATTATGACATTGCTTATATTTATATATAACCAGTTCAAGTCCAGAGAATGATTATGATATTGATTATATACTTACTGATTCAATTCTGGGAAATTTACTATGATATTAATGATATGACATTGAGGAGTTTGGGGTGGCATTAAAATGGTTAAAATGAGACATGTCATGGATAGACTATAGCTATATCATAGGAGTTGGTACATTATGGTGGGTTGGATTATACTATCTTGATTATATCATTTAGGCTTATGGGATCCTTCATTGGGTTATTTATTTTTCCACACTTATTGGCTTATGGGGGATAGTTTGGTAGTTATAATTTCATGTGTTTTATGTTATCATTCCGGCTTATTTAATTACTCTACACAACGATGTTGGAGTCATTTTAGGTTTTCTTTCTTACCTTAACTTAGTTATGTTATCTTGCATTTTATAGTATTTATATTATGATTTATCTTAATTGGCCGATGATGCATGCTGAGTACCTGTGGTTTCGATACTCATACTATATTTATGTCCCTTTTTTGTGTAGAATCAAGTACTAGTTTTTGTCATTGATTTGAGGATCATATTGCATTGTGTTTTGGAGATAGAGTGAGCTCTTGGAGTTGGAGTTTCCCTATTTCCTTATATCTATCTATCTATGTCTAGTCTTTAGTTTCTAGACATATTTTATTGGTTACTTATAACTTGGATTGTATTTATAGATCTTTACTGGCTCTACCAGGTCGTGGGATAGTTATCAGTATTGCAGGTTAGGGGACAACCTCAAGATGTGTCCCCAGCTAGGGGATAAGATATGGGGCCATCTGAGATAATTTTGAGATAATTTAGCGATAAAATCAAGTCCCAGAGATTTTGAAAATTTTGAACAAGAAATGGAAATTTCTACCATGAAAAGGGTGAAATCTTACCACAAATTGGAAGATAATCATGTAAACATATGTTAGATAAGTTCCAAAATCACCCACAAGCTCCAATTTTAAAATGACACTTTAAATAGGGTTTTAGCTCTCTTAGAATAGAAGAAGAATTGGAAAAATCATGCTAAGAGGGTCTATTTATACCCATACTAATTACTCGGGCCTTCACATCGTGACCCGACTATAGCAATCGTGATATAAGGCATCAGGGAAAAAGTCCCTATCTCTACATTCCCCCATCATGATTTCAGCACTGGTGGTCTGCTTATGGAGTCATATTTTTGAATTAAAGTGATGTGATTCACTTTATGGTGCTGCAAGATCACGATCATGATCCATTGCCTACGATCGCAGGTGCACCAGTTACAGTTGAGACTTAGAAATTTCTAAGTTTTTGTCAACCCCTTAAAATTCATCAATAATCCCTTATACACAAAAGAACTATGTATACATGCCAAAGTTAATATTTCAGACTCAATGATGTAGTCAAGATTTCCATCTAAGGTCATTCTGAAGAAATGTAGGTCCCATACCTAATTTCTAATTTCTTAACTTTTCAACCAATAGGTTTAAATGAGATCGGGTCCCTCAGTATCCAAACCTAAGGTCCACCTAGCCTATAATTGACATTCTAGAGCTATGGGAGCAATTTGAATTTGCATTTGAGGTTGTTTGATTAAAGTTTTTGCTCGGTGGCTATTTGGAACTAGTGAATACTTCAAAACAGAGAAATGTCTCTAAAGAACAAACAAACTACTTAATAACTGAATTGTTAGTCCCAGCAAGTCATGAATGACTTAGGGTAGTTGTACAAAAGCTCTAATGGCAAAAAGAAGAAGAAATGTGGAAAATAACCTAAAGGGTCATTACAATATCAACTACTAAAGGAACTTTTATTTGTAAAAGTTACAGGATTATGATATACTTGAAGTCTCAAATCGATGAAGATACTGGTTCTGTATCTCATTCTCAATCACCCAAGTAGCCTCCTCCATTGGATGGTGCCTCCCACTAAACCTTGGATAGAGGAATCTCCCTAGTGATCCTCTCACTGGCCTCCAAAATTAATAACATAACCTTTGAGTATATACTCAAGAATCTAAATAGTCTGCTCGGAGTGGCCATCGATCTGTGATGGAAGGCTATATTAAGATCGACTTAAGTACCCAACTCATCCAGAAAAGCTCTCCAAAAGCTGGAAGTGAATGTGGAACCTTAATCCAAAATGAATGATATAGGCACACAATGCAAACAAACTATCTTACACACATAGATATGGGCTAACATCTCAGCACTAAAAGATATCTGAATAAAAATTAACTACACTAACTTGTCCAATCGATCTATGATGACCCAAATACCATCTAAACCACAGGATGTATGAGGCAAACCACTAAAAAAATCCATGGATATTGAGAGAAGGGTTGGAACTTGTGTTATAATTATGGTCAGCCTGGTCATTTACAATGAAATTGTCCTAAGCTAAAGTTGTCTGGAGCTAATAAGGATCCGGTCGCCGCTTTTTTATCTTCATAAGGGCACTAATGGCTGGAATTACCTATATTCACTTGCTGCTCATCAGGAATTTAAGGCATCCTCAGATGTTGTTACTGGTATGTTATAGCTGTTTCCTCGTAATGTTTATTTTTTTATCTAATCTGAGTCTTACTTATCTTCTGTGACCCTTTATATGGCTGTACATTTTGGTTTTGGTCCTAAAAGTATGTTTGATCCTTTTAATTTTTCTACTCCTATGGGTGAATCTATTCTTGTTAGAAAAATCTATAGGGGTTGGTGGTGTCCATTCCTCATAAAGAGACATTAGTGGATTTGATAGTAGATTTTGATATAATTTTAGGGATGGATTAGATCCATTTGTGCTATTCTTCTCTGGATTGTATGTCCTAAAAAGCCAATCTCAATTTTCCTAATGAACCAGTGGTTGAATGGTAAGGAGGTTCCTTAGAACCTAAAGAAAGGTTTATTCCCCATATTAAAGCTGAGAAGTTGATTTCCATTGGGTGTTTATATCATATATACTTTGGGTTAAAGATTTTAACTCGAAGAGTCCCTGTTTGCAATTTATCCATATGGTTAATAAATTTCCTAAAGTTTTTCCCGATGATTTTTGTAGAATTCCTCCTAATAGGAAGATAGATTTTGGGATTATTATTCTATTTGATACCCATACTAATTTTATTCCTCCTTAAATAATGGCTCCTATTGAATTAAAGGAACTAATGGTGTATTAAAGGATCATCTTGATAAGGCTTTCATTCATCCTAGTATTTCTTTGTAGAGTGCTTCTATGCAAAAAAAAAAGATTGGTCTCTTTAATGTGTTTAGACTATATCAGTTGAATAAGGTTATACTGAAAAATATGTATCATCTTTCTAGGATTGACAACCTGTTTGATCAGCTTTAGGGTGCCAGGTGTTTCTCTAAGATTGACCTTCGTTCGGGCTATCACTAGTTGAAAATTAGGGAGGTTGATATTTCTAAGACTGCTTTTCGAACTTGGTATGGCCATTATAAGTTTTTGGCTATGTTATTTGGGTTAACTAATATTTCTACTGCTTTCATGAAAATTATGAATTGGCTGGTCAGGTAGTTTCTGGATTTGTTTGTTATAGTCTTAATTGATGACATCTTGGTGTACTCTAAAATTAAGGAGGATCATGTCAATCATATCCGAATTGTGTTGAAAACTCTTAAGGTCCAGAAAGTGTATGTTAAATTTTCTAAGTGTGAATTTTTGTTGTTCTTAGTAAAGGGATCAAGATAGATCCATAGAAAGTTGAAGCAGTTAAGAAGTGGCCTAAACTGATAACTCCAACTAACATTAGGAGTTTCTTTGGCTTGGCCATGTATTATGGAGGTTTACGGAGAGTTTCTCATCTATTGCTGCTCTGCTGATAAAATTAACTCAGAAAAAGGTCTAGTTTCTCTAGTCTAATAGTTGTGAAGGTAGATTTGACAAGTCACAGGATAAGTTGACTTCTCCTCTAGTTTTAACCCTACTCGAGGGTACTGATAGGTTTTTTATATATTATGATGCATCCTACATGGGACTAGGTTGTGTATTGATGTATCATGGTAACTTTGTAGTGTACACTTCTATGTAGCTTAAGCTTCATTCCTCATGATTTAGAGTTAGTGTTTGTGGTCTTTGCTTTGAAGATTTAGCATCATGCTTTATTTGGGGTGTATATGGATATTTATTCAGACCATAAGAGCTTGCAGTATATGTTCACGTAAAAGGAATTAAATCTCTGACAGAGGCATTGGCTCAATCTACTTAAGGATTATGATATGAGATTGCACTACTACCTAGGTAAATCTAATATCGTTGTTGATGCTCTTAGTAAGATGTCTATAAAGATCTTATCTCATGTTGAGGAGGGGAAAAATAGACTATGAAAGATATTAACACATTGGATAACTTAGGAGTTTATCTTTTGGACTCTAAGGATGAAGGAGTGAATATTCAGGAAGTGGTTAAGAAATCTCTTAGTGTTAAGGTTATGAAGAAACATGTTATGGATATCATACTTTTGCAAATCAAGAATAATATGGGTCAATAAAAGGTTATGTATTTTGAGATAGAAGGAGATGGAATCTTGGGATACTAAGGAAGGTTGTGTGTTCTTGACGTAGATGGGCTACAGGAAAGAATTTTGGCTAAGGCTTATGAGTCTAGATATACAGTTCATCTGAGTTTGACCAAAATATATCATGAATTTAAGTAAATCTGCTGGTTGAATAATATGAAGTAGGATATGGCAAATTTTATTGCTAAATGTAATTTGTCAGCAAGTTGATGTATACCATTTAAGGCCTAGCGACATATTCCAAGAGATAGAATTATCGATGCATAAGTGGAATATTATTAATATGGATTTTGTTATGGGTCTTCCATGGTATCGGAATTAGTATGATTGTATTTGGGTCATTATGGAAGTGCTCACTTCTTGCCTGTGAGAATTAACTACTCAAGAAAGAATTATGCTAAGTTGTTCATTCGGGAGATAGTTAAGTTTCAAAGAGAATCGGTGTCCATCATTTCAGATTAAGGTACCATAATTTTCTCCTCTGGTGTTCATTTCAGAAAGGTTTTGGTACTTAGGTAAACCTTAGCACCATTTCTATCCTCAAATAGATGGATGAAGAGAATGTACCATTCAGACTTTCGAGGATTAAGGGCCTATGTGATTGATTTTAAAGGTAGTTGGGTTGACTATTTACCTCTTATTGAGTTCTTTTACAATAACAATATCATTCTAGTATTTAAATGGATCCTTTTAAGGCTCTTTAGGGTAGAAGGTTCAGGTCTCCTATTGGATGGTTTGAGGTGGGGAAGACTATAGTGTTTGGCCCTGACATGGTTCACCAATCCATGGAAAAGGTAAAGGTAATTAGAGAAAGACTTAAGACAACTCAAACTCGCTAAAATTATTATGTGGATTCAAGGCAAAAGGAGTTGAAGTTTGAAGTAAGTGATTGGGTATTCTTGAAGGTTTCTCCAATGAAAATAGTCATGATATTTGGAAAGAAGGGGAAGTTTAGTCCCCATTACATTAATTCATACCAAATTGTAATGATGATTATGAATGTCACTTATGAGTTAGACTACCAAGTGAGCTTGGATTCAATTGGTCTCGTTTTAAATATGTCCATGCTTCAGAAGTGTGTGGGTGACCCTTCTTTGATAGTACCTATTAGGGATGTGGGTGTTAAGAATTCGTTGTTTTATGAGGAAGTCACAATTGAGATATTGGATAAGTAAGTTCTTAGATTAAGGACGTAGGATATAGCCTCAGTGAAGGTTCTTTGCAGAAATAAAAAGGTAGAAGAAGCTACATGGGAGGCTGAAGAAGATATGAAAGCCAAAGACCTATTCTTGTTCCCATGTTGGATAAAAGTGAATGAGGTATGAATTTCATTTAGCTCTTATTGTATTTCGAATTTATCCTTGGAATCTACAGCATTCTTTCTAGTATAATGCTAAAAATATCCTAAATTCTCATTCGAGAACGAATTATCCAAGAGGGGGAGGATAATGTTAGACCCTATAAAATTTCAATCATTTTACTTTTGACCCTTCCATATGCTTAATGTTAATTTTCAACTTGAATTATGATGAAGGG
Source organism: Capsicum annuum (assembly GCF_002878395.1). NCBI lineage: Eukaryota > Viridiplantae > Streptophyta > Magnoliopsida > Solanales > Solanaceae > Capsicum > Capsicum annuum. The sequence continues at coordinate 73,812,819 of NC_061113.1, forward strand.
TGTTAAAAGGGTGTTTTAGGGAAGTTTCAGAATTTTTAAAAGGGTACGAGCTATTTTGGGACCCCAAAGTAGTGGGGATCCACGATAGAGGCGTACTATACCATTGATGCTCCATGATAGAAGCATGGCACGGAGGCTAACTTCCGCAATAGTGGCATGCTATGCTGCTAGGTTAAGTTTATCCAATTTTTATTTTTTTTACTTGGGGTTAGGGGATTTTTGGTCCTTTACCCCTAAAACGACTTCAAAATTTTTAGATGACCCTCTTTCCTTCAGTTTTTAAGATTAAAACCTTACTTTTTCCTCCTTAACTATCAAACCAAGAAAGTTCAAGGGTTTTATAAGGAATTTACCGTTCAAGCTCTAAACTTTAATTTCTACAATATTTTATTGCATAATTGTCATTCCTTAACTTGTATCTTACATTGTGGCATAAATTAATTATATATTCACATGTTTAAATTGTTGGGTTTGAAATTGGGTTGAGGGATTTTTGTTGTTATTTCTTGAATTACTTTTCCCATGTTTTAAATGAACTATTCATGCTTTAATTGATGGTTTTGGTACTGAATTGGAGCATTATGATTATGGTTGAAATGGGTCACATGGTTTTCACCAAAATTGATGAATTTGTGTCTTGGTAATGGCATTAATGTAAACCCACATTGTAAACTTGATTTTGAGTATAGATATTTGCATTATTTAACTTGTCATTTGAAAACATTGCATTGCATTAAAAGATAAATGGATAATAATGGTTTTGGAATATCGTTGGTGGCCATGGATTTTGATTTTAAATGGACCATGGGAGTCTAATTGTTAAATAGACTCGACTAGCATAGTTGAATTAGCTTGCAAGCATAGTGGTATGACGATACCATGTTGGAAAATGCCTTAATAAAGTCTCCTTAGTTAATCATTGGGTTTATGTGTAAACTGTTTTAATTTGGGCTTAAAGGGAATTACGTAGCTCATCATGAAGGTGTAGTCCCAGAAAGACCAACACTGTAAACAACATTTGCCACGTTGGGGGTCTTTATGACCATGTCTCTTGATACACATTATGTTTTGGATGGCTATCGCCTTGGTGTCTTTAGTCTTTCCTTGGTACATATAGCTAATATGGACTGGGGCCCTTCCAGCAGAAAGAGTCAAACCTATATATCCCATGGGTGCCTTTATAATGGAGCAATCTATATAGTTCAAGCTAATGGTTTAAACTATCATATTAATGGAGCATTGTCCTTATCCTGATATTCTATAAATGTATATGCAAATGTTGTGCATGTGGTCTTGACTAGTTTTCAATTAATGTACTATTTTATCACTTTTCCTCGAGATTTATGCAAATGCTTGCCCCACTGACCATCCCCAAACACTGCATTATTTCGTGATAAGGTTCGGAGGAATTTTTTACATCTATTGTTCTGCTGTGATGTGGTGAGCCTCCATCTTTCGGAAGGCTTGGTCATTTTATTCGTTTCATTATTGTCTTAGTATTTTTTTTGGATTCTCTTTGTTATAGTCAGGGGTATGTCCCGACTTTGTTGGTATTTCTAGCTTAAAGGCTTTTATGGACAATGTTGGGATGTTTTGGATATCTTCTTTTGACTCTGATGTTTCCTTGGGTTTATATATCTTTCATAGACTTGTTTGGTTTTTACTTCTTACATTTATATGCTCTTGAGGTAAGGCTAAGGGAGTTGTCTCCAATCCATGGTGGGCTTGAGATTTCCCATTACAGCTAGGTCCAGGTTCAGGTCTTGACATGGCCCCCTCTCCTCTTCAACAAAGCCACTTGATCGGATGAGGAAGTACTTTAGCGAGAGTTGGATAGCATGGCAATATTTTCTTTAACAGTCAATAGCCATTTTAGTGGAGCTACTTTAGCGAAGCCACTTTAGCAGAGCCACTTAAGTAGAGCTATTTTAGTGGTAAATATGATCACTTAAAAAGCCAGTGGTGCTGCTATGTAAAGCTTTCCCTTCTATTTTTAATTTACTTTGTAAGTCTAATATAATCACTGTTACACATTGGGAGATTAGAGATCAGTGTGGGAATATAATAAAGCTAGGGTTTATTGTAGCTTGATTTTTGATCATCCTCCCATCTTTAATTCGTAAGTTCATGGCCTTGATTTTGATAATCTTATAGTTTTGATTCTGGAGTTTTCTATGGCCTTACAGATTTCTTTGGACCCAAAAATGAGGGTTGGACATGCTCAATTTTTAAGCACATGATCCTTTCCTCATGAGGGATATAATTGCGGGTTTAATTTCAAAATTCCACATGCATGCCCATGGGTGATTTTTGTAATGATTTTTAACCTAGAGCATAAATTCACTATATAGGTATAAATTTTATCATGTTGACTCATGTATTGTTATATTTGTAGCATGCATCGGGTGGATGCTTGTTAGAAGGGAAAGTTTAGTAGGTTGCAAGCTCATTTTTTGGCCTCTAGATAGATTACAGCTTACCTACACTTATACATTACTTCTTTAAGGTACTTATATGATACATTTCTAAGTTGTGGGGTATTTTGTCTCGAATACTCTATTAATATCATTATGATCCTTATAGCTGGTTTAGGGGCAATAGAATAGACTTTTTCCTTAAGATCCTTAGTCTTTGTAATTATTTATTCTTTAGTAATTGGTTTGGTATTCTTATGATCCTTGGGATTAGAGTCAGATGCCTTAGTCGAGGCTCGGGTAGTTTGTTGACTAATGTTGGGTTCTCAGGACTTATAGCATGTTTAACCATTCCTTTATCACAACTCCTTTAGGATAGCATAATTTTCCATTGTAGATAACTGAGAAACATGTAGATTATGTACTACTAGACTGATTAATGGATTTTTATTATCTTTCTTGGTCTATTGTATTTGTTTAATTTTATATTATTAGCATATTGGTATTTTTGCCCAAAACATTATCTTCTGACTTAAAAATGGGATTCTTAATACTTTAAATGAAGTTTGTTTTCTAAAAGTGAAAATGGACTATTTATCCCTGATTTGATTCAACCTATTGATTTTACTACTTAAATTACATATTTACTTATGGTTGGAGTCCAAGCATGAATTATATTTTTATTTCTATTAGAAGTCTAGTTTGATTCCAAGAAAGATTCATGGATATGGCTAGAGAAGGAGTATACAGTATCATTCTTGTATATCTTAGCATTGTTTTGCATTTACATACTATTGGTCTTGGTTTATATTTAACATTACTTATTTTCTACATCCACCCTGCTTATGGGGGTTGGTTGGGTATATTTATGGTTATGTGTACATTTTGTGTTTATAGGGGTCTGCTTAGGTTTTGTTAGATACTTATTTTATGTTTTTTGAGTTACTTAGATATATTTCCTGTAATTGTCTAGCTTTAGTCTATTGCCCTCTTTCTGACCTATTTTTTCATACCTTTATTATACATTAGCACTTTATTATAGGTTTATCTCATTTGATTTCACTCAACCTATGATTCCTACTGAGCACCGCATGTTTTTGTATTGATACTAAAATTTTGTATATTTTTTCCTAATGCATATACTATTATGAATCATCACCATTTATACTATCCTTGTGTAGAGCTATTGATTGTTGATTTAGGGTGAGCTTTTGGCTACATAAGCTAATATATCTCCTTCTATTTTGGATTAGTATTTTGGACTTTTGGAGACTATTTTGTATATATTGCACTTATGTAGTACTCCATATTCTTTAGTGACTCTTGTACTGACTATTCTTGGTCATAGGGGATTCTTTTTGTATATTTTCTCTTTCCTCTTGCTATTTCAATGCATACCTTGTATATTTTCTCTATTACTTGCCTTATTTAGAGTTTTTACCATATTCTTCTCCCTTCTTCTTGTTAATCTATTACTTGGCATCCGACTATGGTTTTGGCTTTATATAATGACTTGTTTCGTCATTAGTAAAGGCATCTAATCTCAAACTAACATGTAAATTCTTAGTTGAAAGATTTTAGAATTTGAATTTTAGGGCTGACAAATGTCATCCAACTTTACCAAGAATTTTTTCATTATAGAAATGATGTGTAGTAGACTTTTGGCTGCTATAGTGGGTGGCTGGGGACCAAAATTAGTCTTCTATTTTATTTAATTTCTTTTTTCCTCTTTAGTTTTAAATAGGAAAAGGTATACCTATAAATAAAACCTCTAGGGTTGCCACATGGCCTTGGAGAAATGAATGAGAATGGATACATGTGAATGGGGTAAAACCCATTGTTTTCTTATAGATTCCGCGCTGAAATCACAAGAATTGAGTCAAAATTTTGTCTTCATGCCTCTATACAATAATTTAATATCTAGGTAGGCTAGGTTTTATTGAGTAGCATAAACCTGGGTTAGAAAACATATGAATGACATAGATTGATAGAAGATTTTGTATTTAGGCGTACATGCAAGGTGTTTGGTTGGATAAAAATAGTAATTCCCAGATTTTCTTGAATACGAATTGTGGTTATGTGTAATATTGAATTTTGATTTGAACTGGCATATGTTACTTTAAATAAAAACCTTAGTTATGGATAATTATAAGGTTAATTAATAAGTTTGAAGGTTGTGCTAAAGATTAATAATTGTAATTATTGAGTCAATTTATTGCACGATGCAAGTGAGAAGAGGAATAGTAGGGTAAACTTGGCAATGACTTAGAATTAAGAAAGAAGGTTGGATGTATAATATGTCATTTCAAATGTATGGATGTGCATTATAGATATTGTAAGTCCTAGAGAAGTCCTCAATCGATATATGTAATAATGGTGTGTCATGAGATCTAGTAATTGATGGTTAAATGTAATTGAAAATCCAACTTGATTTATGTGTGCATGTGAACTTTTTTTTGCATACTTATTACAATGCATATTTAAAAGGAATACACTGTGGAATGATATCCTATGTTGAGAACATATAATGAGGTCATATTAAAGGCTTTTTGATTGTACAGATATGGTTGTCTTATTCTCATTGTGCTTGTACATATTTTGATAACTATTCCTATTGTAAGATGAGCTGATAAAGGTCATCTTTACAGGATCTGTTATTATATAATACCCCATGTTATTCTTATCCTTGATTAGTATCTAGTTGCATGCATAAGAGGCATAAAACTTGAAAATTTCACTAAGTGTTAGGGACTTAGTCATTTTTAAGGCCTCTTAACTTCAAGAATTTTTAAATTGGTCTTCTCGACCCTGAGATGTTGGTTTTTGATTTAATTCATGTTCAAGGGTGTAAGAAGCATGTCACGGAGAAGTTTTAGATTTTTCATATGAGGATTTTGTCATGTTTGGATCACGATTCCAGTAGCTCATCGTGATAGGGCTAGGTTGCGGTCTTAATTGCGATGGAGCCCTCATTGTGTCGTGGTGAGCCTTTAATTTACATTAAAATTACAAATTTATATATCTGAGGGGCAATTATGTCTTTTCCCCTTTACCCAATTCGTAAATGCATGACTTAAAGCTTTAGTTAGGGCATTATTGCCTATCTTCTCCAATTTTCTCTCAAAACAAACCCTCTCCACCCGCAAGATTATCAAATTCCATTACATTCTCTCCAAGAAAACCAAGAATTCAAGTTCCCCAATTCAAGAACATTAAAAAAGGCATCAATATTGGTGTTTCTTTTTCAAGCTTAAGAGTTTAAGGTATGTGTGATGTTCATCCATGGGCACTTTTCACCCACGGAGTCCAAGAATCTCTTTTTTATGTTTTAAATTATGAATCTTATATGATTAAGTTGAATTATGCCCATGAACATCTTGGTAGTTTAATTTCAAATTAAGATTATAATTTTTTTCGAGTGGAATGGATTATACTATATTTTGAATGTTGTAGTTCCCGTATCATATTCATGCAATTCGGGATGAACCTTTATGGTTTTTGTCATGTAATCATGCTATTTCATCATGTTTAAAAGCATCCCCATGTTAAAGTTTTAATCTCCATGTGTTTGATGAAATGCCAAAGTGATGGATTTTGAATAATTATTCCCTATCCTAGTTTTCAAAGCTTGTATATATCCTTATCGTTATTTTCTTTCAGTGTTGATGGGTTATGAACACCTGATGCCTAATTATTTACATAATTTCAATATCTTCAGAATGATTTAGATAAACCATGAGCATTGTCATTCATTTAGTAATTATGATCAGTTGTTTGTTCAGCTAAGCTTAGTTCAGTTCATTAAACAGTGTCATTCAGTTAGGAGTACGATTTAGCATTGAGTGAATACAGGGATGGCGGATTCCCCATCTGCTAAGTAGAGTCGTTAGTAGCAGTCCCTAAATTCTAGAACTACAAAGCCAACATAGGTTATGAGGAGTCACCCATCAGTTAGGCTTGACTTCCGCTTAGGGGTCACTCGTTAATTAGGCTTGACACCCTGGTCCTTCAGGACATCAGTTTAGTGGATCCACATAGCTAGGTTAGTACCTATGAAACAGTACTGACACCCTTCTAATTGGGGTCACAGGTTAGACCCTAATTAGCTTAGATTGGGGCATGTCGATTAGATGATACCTCCTACAATCTCAGTTCAGCATTCATTACAAAATTTAGTTCAGGTTTGCTTGATCATAGCATACAGAATTCTAGTTATTCATTTATTAGATTTTAGTAATCTAGTTTACAGATTATCTCAAAAACGTTATATGGTTGGTCTTGCATTCTCAGTATTTCAATTTCCATACATGCATACCCCGTTATCTCATGCTATTCAATCAGTTATTGTATTCATGCACAGTTAACCCATGCATTTTATCCTAACCTCATCTCATATACCAATATATTCAACGTATTGATCGCATACTTTCTTTAAACTATGATGTCTTATATAATAGGTTCATATGTAGAGTTTCCTTATCGCGCTTAGATAGTTCATCGTTACAACAACAGCAACAGTGGTGAGTCATTATCCTTCGAGGAAAAGTTTATCTTTCATTCAGTTATTTTAGTATTCCTATATTACAGTTAGTTGGATTTAGTTGAGGGTTTGTCCCATCAACTCCAAAGTCAATTATTTAGAGGCTTTTCAGAAATTTAGACAGTCAGTTTATTTATTAGACTTATTAGTTGAATTTTACTATTTTTTGCAAATGTTTCAGACTTGCAAATCAGTTGTAGTTTTAATATCTAAACCTTATCACCTTATCCGTTACTTTCCCTGCATGTTTGTTGTCATTATATTGTTCAGTGCTCACAGCAGGTACCAGCTCATGGGTTAGCTTGTGGTCACTTGTGATTGTAACCACCATTGTCGCGACTAGAGGGTAGCCTTGGGTTATGACATATTATTGTGTCATGAGATAGTAAAGGACATCACCATGGGATTAGTCGGTATAAGGTTGGCAAACACTACATGTCTGGGATATTTGATACATAGAGAAGAGCTCGTCCTCTGCAAGTCTTGGCTAGTGGGCAACCATAAGAAACTTAACATCTGTGTGCAGGACATTACTGAGTTTGATTGCTCCTTAAGTGGATTGGTTTTGTGGTCATTATTATTACTATTGTTATATTGGATCTTTGTGTGTACTGGGCTAAAGATATAAGTGAATGGTATTTTTTTAGGGAAGTCTGATTGTTTGACTATATGAGGCAAAATGTCTCTTACTGTTGTTATCCATGGTTTTGACTTGATGAATTATATGTAATAACTTAGTTTTTCAAAGTTATTAGTTGTTTTCATTGTACACGGTATGTCCTTGGTGGATTCCTAAACTAAATGGTATTTGTCTAATTGGGAGACATCATTTGTATTTATTAAGAAAAGTTATTGATGTCTTGCTATTAGTTAATTATATGTTCATATGATGCATGTGTCTCTACAGAAAGGTAGTTTTGAGAATCATGATAATTGTTGAGGTCAATTCAAAGGTATACTGATAAGTAACAATTAGTATTGAATGTGGTGTGATGGTTGACTTATGGATTAGTTAAAATAGCTAAAAAAATTAAGGGTGTTATGATAAAAGTGTCATACTTGGGAGATGAAGAGTTAATAGGAAGAAGTTAATTATACAAATAAAGTACTTAAAGTGTAAGTTTTCCTGTGGATATCTATATGGCATTTTTGTGATCTAATTTTGGTCGGCCAATGATGCTTACTAATATGTGTTGTTTATGCTGATACTACACTTGTTATATCTTTTTTGGGGTATAGTTTGGTAGTAGAATCACTTGGTGTTTCTCACCTGATGTAGTAGACTTATTCAACAAATTCTATCTTCTCATTTCTTTGGTGAAAGCTGGGTCTTGGTTACTTTTCCTTGTTTTGTAGTAGCTCTAGTACCTATCTAGATGAGATCATTAGGTTAGAGTTTCTTGCATATTTGAAGTATTATAACTAATGTTAATTATTAATAAAGGTTTCAATATTTTATTTATGACTTCTGCATGTTTCCAAAATGGGTGGTATGGTTTCTCCTATCTATATGGATTAGACTAAGTGCTTGCACAATATGGTTAGTTGGGTCATGACAATTGGTATTCATGTAATGACCCTCCAGGTCATTTTCTACTTTTCTACACTTTTTGCCTGATTAGAGCTTTTCTATAGCTTTCCCAAGTCATCTGTGAATTGTTAGAGCTGGAAGTTCAGTCACCAGACTGTTCACTTTGATTTTAGAGCCAATTCCTTATTTTGAAGTTTTAACCAGTAGGATTGGCTATCTAGCGTAACATCAAGTTTACCTCATATTCTAATTCTGATAATTCCATTAGCTCAAAAATGTTGATTTTAAGCTGGGGGCCTTTGGTTCTTGTCTCTAGGCTTCCAGCCTCATTTCAGGCTATTAGGCAAAATTATGGCCCTTAGGTGTGGTGCCCACATCTTATTGAAACAACTTCAGAAGCAATTTTTGATGGTGTCATTGAGTTTGAAATATCAAATTTGATAGGATAGCATAGTTCATTAGCATCCACGAGATTCTTAATGAATCCCTAGGGGTTGGTGTGTAATGAACTATTTTTTGCTAATTTATGTGAATTATTCTTTTCTATGTAATTTGATAATTTTACCACTTCCTATGGTTGCATTAAGGTAGTTCTGGGGTGTGGGGATAATTGGAACGGTTTCTAATGCATTTTGGTGTGATTTGTGTAACAATATGTTTTTGGGTGGTTAAAAAGGCTTATAAGTTGACTTCGATAAACATTTATCAATACATGTATTGGATGTAAAAACAAACCACTCTAGAAGATTCAAAACATTTATTTTAGGTTCATAACATGTTTGGTGTGGTTTTGTAGCTTATATATCTCATTTGACCATCGGTTTGAAATATACTAAAATTCGGTTTTGAGGGTCAACTTTGTGGAAAAAAAATTTTTTGATGATATTATTTTGCCATTGAGACTGGAGAGTCAAATTTAACAAGGTAGCATAGTTTGTTTGCGTTCTCATGATTTGGTAGATCTCGAGGGATCTGTAGGGAGTTGGAATTTTCCAAGTCTCCATAGTTGATGCATTAAAATTTTGTGTGACTGCTAAAGCGCCCTGGTCATCCAAACAAGTAATTCTTTGGCAATAGCTTGGGCATTTTAGTTGTAATGCCCCAAGTCTGTACCTCGGATGCCACACGATGCTTATAATCCCGAAGGAAAATAAGCTAACCCATGACTGGTACCTGCTACAATAATTGTGTAATAAATACTATAATAATTGCAGAAATAGGTGAAAACATATGCCATAAGGTTCAAATCTATAAATAAATCTAGATGCGGTATCAAAATACCGATACTGAATATAAGTACTGAAAAATTGAACAACTATCTAAAAATACTATAGTCTGAAGAAGCCTCTAGACTGTCTAAATTGTGGAGTTGATGGGACAAGTCCCCAACTAACTCCGACTAATGAAAATAATACTGAAATACTGAAAACAACCATGTCCTCAAACTTTGAGGACTCACCACTACGTTAACTACTGAAAATCTGAACTGCTAAGGGTGCTTTGGAGCCCGCGCATCTGAACCTATGATATAAGACATCATAGCGCAAAAGAAAAGTATGCGTCAGTACTTTGAATGTAATGGTATACTCAGTGAGGTAGGCTGAAGTGCATCGGTTCACATGCATGAACAATAATAGCTGAATAACATGAGTATGAATAAATAAGAGTACATGCATGAATATGAAAACTGTACTGAGATCATAATTACACTAAATACTGGATTGCTGGTAACTGAATGACTGTATCTAGAAGTCTTGATTCTGTGGAACTATACTGAGTCTCGTACTGAGCTGAGTGATTGTGCCTGACAGTCCTGAATTTGTGGAACTGAACTGAGTTCCATACTGAGACTGTAGGAAGTAATCATCTAAGCGATATGTTCCTTCTCTAACTGATTTGGGGTCCAACCTGCAACCCCAGTTGGAAGGGTGTAAATACCGTTCCATAGGTAAGGACAAGTACTGAGTCACCCTTATCTAGCAGGTACTCTGAACGAGAATGGTGGTACCCTCAACTGGCAGGTAGATCACCTCATCAACCCTCAACTAGAAGATTGATGTCTCCACCTATGCTGGCTATGCAGTTCTGGAATGCAAGGACTGCTTCTAAGGAGTTCACCCTCTACTGGCAGGTGAGTCCCCATCCTTGGGTTCACTTGGTGTTTAATCCTAACCCCAACTTAATAGAAACTGGACTGAATTCTAAACTGTACTAGGCTAGACTGAACTGTTACTAATCGTACTGTACAACTGAACTGAACTGAGTTTCGTGGACTAACAGAATACTACTACATTCCATTAACTGACTAAATTCTACTGATCGAGACATGACTGGTTCTACTTTGTGACTAACCATGGCTTTAGACAAACAACTAAATTGTCGAGTATTAAATACCCCCAGGACTCAGTAGCATAAACTTAAAAGACATGACAAAATCTTGAGACATGGTAATTACTATTTAGTCATCATTTATTCATTGGGCATTTAAGCTAACACTTGCATGACAAGAACTGGCATATATGCTAATATGATATAATTTCACTATTTAACTCATATGGACAATTCATCAAACACTTGTGGGGCATAATATATGCTCATAATTGTAATGCCCCGAATCTGGTACCTGAAATGCTACACGGTGCCCATGACCCCGAAGGACCACAAGCTAACCCATGACTGAGATCTGTAACTGAGAACTACATAATTAACTGTATAAGTGCGGAATATAAGTTGCAAGGCCATAAGGTTCAAAATCATAACATGTCTAATAAAATAATATCTGAACGGGGTATAGAAATACCCAAAACTGAAATAAACTATCTAAACATACTGTAGTCTGAAAGACTCTAAACTGTCTGAAAACTGTGGAGTTAATGGGACATGTCTCCAACTAACTCCAAACTACTAATAATAATGAAATAATCAAATAATAACATCCTCGAATGATGAGGACTCACTGCTGACTTTGACTGCTAAAACTAGAATGCTATTGATGCTCTGGAGCTCGTGCTTCTAAACCTATGGTATAAAAATACCATAGCACAAATGCATCAGTACGATTGAATGTACTAGTATGCAAGTAAGGTAGGCTGAATACAAAGGGTTCATATGCATAACAGTACTAACTGACTGTATAACATGAATGTGAGAATATATGCATGAAAAACTAACTGAAACTAAATACGTGATAATACTGACTACTGGGTCTGAATACTGATAACATGAGTCACTGATAACTGACATAACTATTATTGAGTGACTATATCTAATAGTCTAGTTTCTGATGGAACTTGCTGAGTTTCGTACTGTGCTGAGTGACTGTATCTGACAATCCTGATATCTAAAGAAATATCTGAGTTCTATTACAGAGACTGAGTGACTGTATCTGACAGTCCTAATTTTGTTACTAAAACTATAGGAGAATTCATCTAACCGACATGCCCTTAATAAGCTATTATTGCTAAGTTCGGGTCTAATTTGTAACCCCAATTAGAAAGGTGTCAATACGTGCCACTGGTAAAGACAAGCTGTGAGTCACCCTTATCTGGTAGTGTCCCCAAAGGAGAATGGTGGGACCCTCATCTGGTAGTATTGATCCACCTCATCAACCCTCAACTGATACTGTCGATGTGTAAACCTGCGCTGGCTACATTGTTCTGGAATGCAAGAATTGCTTCTAAGAGTCACACCCTCTACTGTCAGTGTGTGCCCTCGTCCTTGGGTTTGATCAGTGCTAAATCCTACTCCCAAATGAGTAGACATTGAACTGATTATACTGAGACAGACTGGACTGAGTTCATTGAGTTTCGTGGACTAACGGAATGTTACTGAATCCTGTTAACTGACTGAGTTCATGAGATTACTGAGTTTTCCTGAGTCATGTAACAGACTAAATTCTACTGATCATGGCGTGATTGAGATTATCATAAAACTGACACTGGCTCTAGGCATGCAGCTAAACTATCGGGTATAAATACCCCCAGGACTCGATAGCATAAAAGTAATTCATGGCGCAAGTTCGAAAGAACAATAATGGCTACACATATATTCATAATTCATTGACTAAAAATTTTTATCAAACACTTGACATGCATTAACTTGTACATGAATGGGGATTTCATACTATCATACTATAATGGCACTTTTTCCTTCACACAGGCATTTAATCAAACATATAGGGAGCATACTTTGGTTATACCATTATCAATGCATCTAATTATCATTGTTGCATAAATAAATTTGCAATTTGAAGGGTTTATCATTGATATTATGCAAATCATCACATACTAAGATCAATCACTGCAAAATGTAATTTAAAACATGAATCAAAACCCAACAATAACACGGACATGAATTTCAATTCAACTAAATCATGAACATTCATAAATATATAATCTTTTGAATTTGGAAAGAGATTCTTGAGCTTCATGGGTGAAAGGTACCTATGAATCAACACTTGGCATACCTTAATTGTGAGTTTCTTGAAGTTCTTGGACTTGAAGAACTTAAATCTCATAGTTTCTTGAAGAAGGGTTAGGATCTTGTTCTTGGGGATTGATCTTTGACAGAAATCCTAATTTGGAGTTGTAGATGAATCATGAAGTTATGATCCCTAGTCTGATATAATTAGGTGTTAAAAGGGTGGAAAAGAACCAAACACCCTTATAAAAATGGATTTAAATTGTAGAACGGGATCTACGATGGCTTGGGCGACAGTCCATTACTGGCTTAACAGCCCATCGACCTTTCCTTTGTACTAGGCCAGAATGTGATCTTTCTGCCTTGGTTGTGACAGTTTGGGCGATGGTCCATGCTAACTTGATGGTCCATCGGTCGTTCCATTTCTCTTGGATAGAAGGTTGACTCACTGCCTCTGCTGCGACGGTTTGGGCGACGACCCATCGCTAGATGGACGGTCTATCGGCCCTTTCCTTCACACTTAGGCGGTTCAAACTGCTTTTTGTATTTCAACCGTAACTTTCTACCCCGATACAGGATTTAGGAAAATTTGGTATCATTGGAAAGCTTATTCAATTTACCACACAACAAAAAGTCAAAATCTTGAAAATTTCCTATGTATAAAACTGGATTCATCCTTTAAAGTAAGTATTTAACATTTTTGGGATGATTTTTAAGCTAGGTAGAAGTACGGGGTATTACAATAATACTAACACAACATCCATGCATCATAATTCAATTCCAATTTCAGAATTCCAAGAGTTTCAATATGGATTCACATGATAAGGCACACATATCAATTAACTCTACATGAATCTTGCAATAAACCATGAATATACTTTAATCCAAATAATGGAAATCATAAAATCACTTTACATGAACTTTAAAAGAGCTTCTTGGACTCCAAGGGTGGAAGGAACTCTTGGATGAACACTTCACAAACCTTAGTTGATGAATTTCTGAAAATTAATGGTGATTTATTGAGTTCTTGATTTGAGATTAGAACATCTAGGGTTCTGTTCTTAAGTAAATTAGAGAATGAATTAGTTGTTCTCCAAAGGGATTAATTTCCTGTTTTAGGTGCTAAAGTACAAGGGAAAAGACCCAAATACCCCCAAGGACACAGTCTTTTAATGACTAAAAAACTGTGTTACCCGACGTGCCGCGTCATTGGCATCAATTCAATAGCAAAAGTTCCACTTTGAGTCTGCGTCGGTTCACTGAAATTTGCACAGAAGCTGGGGAAAAACTATCTTATCGACACGATGGTCGATGCAACGCATTGAGTTCGCATTGACCCACTGTTTTGGGCACTCAAACATGATCTAAACGATGTCTGAAAAATATGAAACTTGTTCGAAAACACCTATCAAAGGCACCTATGGACATTCTTGATCATGAATTAACTCAAATATCGACATTTAATGGATGTAAAGGTCACGAAAATAGATTTCCACCATTCAGAGGCTAAAATAACACTAAGTTTGTGTACTTAGCTAAATATTGTAAGTCTAGGACCCCTTGTCAAGCCTAATGGACTGATTTAAGCTACGAATATTTTGGGGTCTTATATTATCTCCCCCTTGAGAACATTTATTCTTGAATGAGACTGTTGAAACTGAGAATACTGAGAGGTTAGACTTAGACACTAGGCATGCACAAGTGAAGCATGGTTGCATGACTGAGATCACTAATACACTGAATTATCATACTGAGCATACTTATCTAATGCATGAATACATGACTGAACTGACTCATGAACATATAACTGAACATGTAATGGAAAATGATACAAGGTTTGTAACCGAAATCATAACATGAAACTAAATAAGCTTAGGGAAAACTATTACCTTGAGATGAATCTGAGTTTGAAGAGAAGATGTAAGGATACTTGGTCCACATATCTACTTCTGTTTCCCAAGTAGATCCCTCAACGGACTGATTCCGCCAAAGAACTTTTACTAAAGGGATTTTTTGTTCCTAAGTCTGTGAATCTGATAATTAAGGATTTTGACTGGAATCACTTCGTAAGAGAGGCTGGTCTAAACATCTATGCCCTCTATGGGGATTACAGCTGATGGTTCACCTATGCATTTCTTTAGCAAGGAGACATAAAACACTGGATGAACTGAAGATAGATCTGAAGGTAACTCAAGCTCGTAAGCTACCTTCCCAAAATAGCTGAGAATTCTATAAGGACCGACATATCAGGGACTGAGATTCCCCTTCTTGCCAAACCACTTAACTCCTATCATAGGAAAGATCTTCAAGTACACATAGTCACCAATTTCAAACTTGAGATCTTTTCTGTGCACATCTACGTACGATTTCTGCCGGGTCTGAGCTGTCTTAAGACTTTCCCTAATCAGTTAGAGTTTCTCTAAGGTATCTAATACCAAGTCAGGCCCTTCCACTGTGGACTCACCCACATCAAACCAACAATTGGGAGATCTACACCTCCTCCTCTAAAGCACTTCAAATACAGCCAATTAAATACTGGAATGATAGCTGTTGTTGTATGCAAATTCAACCAAAGTCTAATGGTCATCCCAACTACCTTTAAAATCTATCGCAAATGCTTACAACATATCCTCTAAAGTCTGAATGGTCCTTTCTGCTTGACCATCTTTCTAAGGGTGAAAAGCTCTACTGAGGTGGACTCGGGTACCAAGACCCTTTTGGAATGCTTTCCAGAAATAAAAGCTAAACTGGGTACCTCTATCTCAGATGATGGACAATGGAACACTGTGCAATTTGACCAGCTCCCTAATATAGAGTTTGGCATAATGCTCAACTGAATAAGAGGTATGGACTGGTAGGAAATGAGCTAATTTGGTCATCCTATCTATAATGAACCAAATTGAATCATGTTAACGACAAGTACGAGGCAAAAACATCAAAAAGTCTATGTTCACTTCTTCCTATTTCTAGGTGGTAATGCAGAACTCCTGCATAGACCCACTAGGCTTCTTATGCTTAATATTAACCTACTGGCATATTGATCACTTATCCACAAACTCTGCAATGTTTCTCTTCATCCTACTCCACTAATATATCTCCCACAAATCATGGTATATCTAAGTGACCCTTGGATGAATACTGTAGCACGCACCATGGATTTCTGCAAAAATTCGTTGTCTCAAATCCTCTACGCCTGGCATACATAGCTGACCCTGACAATTAAAAACACCATCTCCCTCTTGGTAGAAAACCTCTATCTTCTGATCTCTGACTAATTCTATCAACTTGACTAGACTTGGATCTTTATCCTGCTTTTCCTTCACTTCGGAAACTAGGGATGCTTCTAAACTACTCTGCATCCATACATAACCTTCTGTTGAGTTAACTAAGCGGACACCTAGTTGGGCTAGTTGATGAACTTTTTGAGCTAACATTTTCTTACAGTCCTCAACATTAGTAATAGTACCCGTAAACATTCTACTGAGAGCATCGGCCACTATATTGGCCTTGTCCAAATGATACAAGACACTCATATCGTAGTCTTTCAACAACTCCAATGACTTTATCTGACCGAGGTTTAGGTCTTTCTGAGAAAATACATACTGCAGGCTCTTATGGTCAATGAACACATCAACGTACACATCGTACAAATAGTGCCTCTAAATCTTAAGGCAAATACTACTACTGCTAACTCAAGATCATGAGTACGATAATTCTTCTAATGGGGTTTAAACTACCTAGAGGCATAGGATATAACCTTACCTCTCTGTATCATAACACATACCAAGCCAACTTTAGAGGCATCACAATACACAACAAAGTCGTCTGAACTATCAGGTAAAGTCAAAAATGGAGCTGTAATGAGTCGAGTCTTCAACTCCTGAAAACTCTTCTCATAGGAATCTGACCACTAGAATTTCACTTTCTTCTGAGTCAATCTGGACATAAGGGATGCAATAGACAAAAATCCCTCAACAAACCATCAGTAATAGCTGGCTAAAGCCAAGAAACTTTTGATATTCGATGGAGATATAGGCCTGGGCCAGTTTCTCACTGCTTCGGTCTTTAGGGGATCAACTCTAATGTCATCACCAAAAATTATACGGTCGAGGAAAGCTACTGACCTTATCCAAAATTCATACTTACTAAATTTGCAAATAACTGATGATTTCTGAGAGTCTACAATACTATTGTGAGATGGTCTACATGATCATATTCACTGCGGGAGTAGACAAAAATGTCATCTATGAAGACTATGACAAACATATCCAAGTACTACTTGAACACATGATTCATCAAGTCCATGAAAGATGCTGGAGAATTGGTAAGACCAAATGACATGACTAAGAATTCAAAGTGACCATACCGTGTCTTGAAAACTATTTGTGGGATGTCACACTCCCTGACTCTGAGCTGATGATAGCCTGATCTGAGGTCTATCTTGGAGAAATAACTGGCACTCTAAAGTTGGTCAAAAGGGAGTGGATACTTGTTCTTGACCATGAATTTATTTAACTTATGATAGTCAATACATATTCTGAGGGAATCATCTTTTTTATGCACGAATAAAACTGGTGCACCCTACGGGGACACACTAGGTATGATGAATAACTTATTTAGGAGATTCTTTAATTGCTCTTTTAATTCTCTGAGTTCTACTGGAGCCATTCTATATGGAGGATAGATATGGGCTGAGTATCTAGAGAAAGATCAATTTTAAAATCAACTTCCCTTTTGGAAGGAACTCCGAGAAGATCATTGAGAAACACATCTAGGAATTTACATTCTACTGATACTGACTCAAGAGTAGGGGTTTTTGAACTAGAGTCCTAGACTCGAGAAAGATAGTAGACACATCCCTTAGATATCATTTTCTAGCCCTAAGGTAAGAAACAAGTTGAACCCTAAGTGCTGACGTACTACCCCTCCACTCTAAGATGGGTTCAATTAGAAACTGAAAATTAGACAATTCTATTTATGTAGTCGACTGAGGCATAGTAGGAATGTATCAAATCCATGCCGAGAATGATATCAAAATCAATCATCTCTAATTCTACTAAGTCTACTGATGTGATTTTCTAAGCTATCATAATCGGGCAGTTCCTGTATACCTGCCTAGCTATGATGGATTTACCCACTAGGGTAGTGAATGAGAAATGCTCTGCTAGAATTTTAGGACTGACTTCAAAATCCACTACTATATATGGAGTAACAAAGGACAAAAACGTTCCTGGATCTAACAAAGCATAAATGCACAAATGGAAAACTTGTAATGTACCTGTGACCACATCAGGGGAACTCTCCTGATATTGTCAAGACTGAAGAGCATAGAGTCTATTTGGGTGTTGCCCACTGGTGGCACTGAAAGTGGCACCCTTCTGATTTGAGCGATCGATTGAGCTAGGGGATGGTTATTCTGACTCTAAGAACCTTACTGGGGACAATCTCTGACTCTATGACCTAGCTTGCCACATCCGAAACATATATCGCTACCTTCTCTACAAATACTCTAGTGGTTTCTGCCATACTTCTGACAAAGTGGATTGATTTGGGCACTGGTAACACTGCCCTGAAGTTTAGGGCATGGTGTCCTATCCCTATTGCGATCTCTGAATTTTGGCATAAGGAATTTCCAATGACTCCTATTTTGGAATTGGAATTGTTAGATGTATGGGGTGTGGATTTCATGGTACCACTTATGAGTTCTTTTGGCATAAAGTATATTCTTGTCGTTATGGTTTATGTCTCTAAATTGGTGGAAGCATTTGCACTCCCCAACAATGAAGCATGTAGTGTCACCGCATTTTGGAAAAACATATCTTTACTCGATTTGGCACACCACGAGAAATCATCAGTGATGGGGGGTCACACTTCTATAATCGTTTATTCAAAAGTATGCTTGAGAAGTATGGAGCGAAACACAAGGTGGTAACACCTTATCATCTGCACACTACTAGACAAGTTGAGGTGTCCAATAGAGAAATAAAGTCCATCTTAGTAAAGACTATAAATAACAATAGGACAGATTGATCAAAAAATTTAGATGATGCATTATGAGCTTACCAAACAATTTTCAAAACCCTAATGATGCTTCTCCTTATCAGCTGGTTTATGGAAAGGTATGTCACTTACTTGTTGAACTTAAACATATAGAACTATGGGGTTTAAAGAAGATGAATTTTGAGTGGCAAGATGCAACAAATTAAAGGATGAATAAGATGAATGAGTTGGGCGGATTTCGACTCTGGGCGTATGAAAGTTTGGCACTTTACAAAGAAAAGATAAAACTGCATCATCATTGCAAGATTGAGAAAAGGATATTAAAAAAAGGTGATAGGGTATTACTTTATAACTCTAGACTATGCTTGTTTCAAGGTAAGTTGAAGTCTAGATGGTTTGGTCCATTTACGGTGACAAGAGTTTATCCATATGCTGCTTTAGAATTAAAGAGGGATGGTAAAGGACACATTCAAGGTGAATGGGCAAAGAGTAAAGCATTATATGGGTAATACTGAGGAAGTTAGTGTGATTTTTGAGATGGACCTTGGTGAAGTCTGAGTGACCAAGGCAGCTTCATCGTCCCGCGACGTTAAATCAAGTGCTACATGGGAGTAAACCCATAAGGCTAGCTGGTGAAATCTAGTATCAAACTTAGCCACGTCTTGCTATAATATTATATCAAGCGCTGTACGGGAGGAAACACCTGTTTTGTACTTAATAATTATAAGGTAATAAGTTTGTTCAGTGTGCAGGATTAAATATTACAAAAGACAGTCAGAAATTCTAGAATTCAGGTATTACAGACTCTTCACGAGTTGTACCTTAAAGTGAAGACTAGTGAGAAAAAGTCGTAAGGACCTGGGAGTTATACAAATCTAGGTAAGTGGTCACTGGAGTACTTACGACTCTCAGAATGAGTCGTAGGCTCTAGATACGAGTCTTCACATTGAGTCCTAATGATTCCAGAACCCAAGTAATTTTCTAGGTCATTATGAAAGGAAGAAAAGACCCATAAGCATTGGTTACGAGTCTTACACATGACTCGTAACCAAACATATCAGGTCAAGGTTCATGGGTCAACCTGGCCTAATTATCCTATTTTAAAAAAATGGGTACCCGATTTGGGTACCTCGGCACTATAAATAACGATTACCTTTATCTTGTAACCGAATTTTGATCTCTAATTGCATGAATTGACTTTGAAACACATACAAATTCATTGGGTTCTATCACATTTCCTGAATTTTGCAAGGATTTAGGGAAGAAAAGTGATAAAATCAAGAAACCTACCTTCTCAACTACTTAATTATGTCTTTGAACTCAAATGTTTTATATTTCAAGTTAAAGTTGAAAATAAGTGGAGATTTTAGCATTTCTTTGAATTGAATATCTATGTGTATTAAAAATTTGAACCCTAGTGCTTAGAAATTGAGATTGAAATGGGATTTGGGGGTGAACTTAAAATTATGTACTAAAAATATGTATTTTTGGACTGGATTGGGGTGATAATGTTGTACACTATACGGTACCCACTAGTAATGAGTCACTACAAAACTCGTAACCACTGACAACATAGAAGTCTAACTGAGTGTAGGTTCTGGTATGCTAATGACTTGCCTATGTAAGTCATATCCAACCCCTACGAATCATAAGAATAAGCCGTAATGACCTAGGGATGTGTCACATAATAGAGTACTGGTAACTACTTGTAAACTATCCTTATGACTCGTTAGGAGGACTGTTGACCAGTAAACATTCATGTATACACTATTTAACGAATGAGTCCTATCCAGTGGATACGACTAAGACCCCCAAATCGTAATAAGTCCAGTAAATGATACGGATCTAAAAGATAGAAATCTACATAAAGAAGCTAAAACCGTAAGATACAAGAAATTAATGATAGATAAGTTGACATAAGAGATTACGAAGAAATAAGAACCAATGTGTGTATCAAAGGCAAAAACCCTTAAAACTCATAAAAACAAACACCAACTTCTTACGTGAACCCAAGAGGGGAATCAATTCTCCTCAAGAACCCCCATTTCTAAGCCAAGTTTCAACACAAGTGATTCCACACTTTCCCTAGTTACAATGCACTCTCTCACAAGAGAAATGTTCATTCCATATTTAAAATAAGCTAAGGAATAAATAAACTAATAAAAGGCTATTTATAGTCTACTACATAATAGGTGAAATTACTAAGTGCCTCCAAAGCCCTTAGATAATGTGGGTCGGCCCATATGTAACACAAAGATTCACATGCATTCGTGGGGCAGCCCATGTGTGTCATTTTGGCCTTTACAATTATTATTCATCACTTGGAACTCTCGGGTAGGCATCAAGGAAAGATCTCAAGAAACCTTCCACACACGAGATTGCTCTATTGTAATATCCAAATGGTTTCTCCATGCATGCTCTCTCTACCTCAATGTGAACACAATCAGATTCTTCACGTGTTGGCCTCGAATGATGTCTTTAAAATCTATGATAGCCATTTTGATTGTATCATCCTCCCCTTATTGAAAAGGATTCAACCTCGAATCCAAATCTTCCAAGACCAAAGAAAGGAAAAACAAGCACAACATTCTCATGGCATGAGGGTTAGTGTTAGTACAATAAATAACATCATCATGCCAAGGTAGTTCACACTAGAAATATAACCATAAATCCTTTGTTTTACTCATGAAAAGCTTAGTAAGAATGTCACAAAGGGAGTTGCTATGAAAATATCCAAGAGATAAAGAAACTACAAAGGTCATAATGGCATCAACAATTTCCGAAGGCAAGAATACCTTCTTCTTAGGTGCCAAAAGACACAATTGTTTCTTCATCTCTTTAGGAGACCACATCAAGAGTGTTGTATCCATTAGTTCACAAGTCCACAAGGGCTTTACAAAGTCAAGGATCTAAGTGATCCTTATAGCATTATTGCTCAACCAAGTGGACCATTCAAGGTACTTCCTACCTCCAAACAAGGAAAATATAAGACTAGTATGGACATCATCATAAGAAAGAGGTAGTATAGAATGAAATCTAACATAGAAGTCTCCTCTAAGGTGCTATTATTTAAAAGGATGTTGTTTTCCTCAAGAGTTTTAGCACTTAATTCACACAAGGATGGAGCCAAATCATTTAGAAACATCATGAATTTCCTTTCTAAGAAATTCATGCAAACATAATTTGCCAATTCAACATGATTATGAACAATATCATATGCATAAAGTTATTTGAGAAAGGTACTAAGGACATTATTCTCATTAAGATATATTCACACGTAGGAAAACTCAAAGAGAGAAAGAGACATTGCAAGTGTATAGAACCTTTCTTTTTCAAAGAAATTCCCATGGGAAGGTATTCCATCAAGGGAGCCATGCCACTAGGGAGAATAGAGAAACTACAATGCAACAAACCATTACAAGACAAGTAGTTCTCTGAAGAACTTTATTTCCTTCTACTAATGATATGAATCATGCTCCCAAGAGTCCTACAAGATACTTCAAATTATCCAACCCTATGAAGGTTACAAAAAGCCTTTCACATCCTTGGACTCTTTCACAAACAAGAATTCAAGTTGACATCCACAAGTTATGGTCCACATAATATTAGCTCAAGTGTGTCAAATATGGATGCAAGTACATAAAAAATTCCCTAAGAAGTCAATGCAACAATTACCCTAGGGTCCTCAATCATGAAACCACCTTTGAGAAAGGGGTCTCTCATTACCATAACGTCAGAAATAAGGTAATTACATGAATGGAATTAATCTAAAGTATTTTCAAAAGGCAATTATCTTCTTGACCTACAAGTAGTGATACCTTGGCCAAGAATGGAAACACTCAAGGTTGAACTCTCCTGGAGCCTTTTATTACTCTCCTTGTTTAGTGAACACTTAACTTTGTTGGAAATATCTCCCATACACAACTTGGGTCTATCAAGTGTATTGTAAATCACCAAGAAGGACTTTTCATCATAGGGAAGGATACCAACATTCACAATCAAACATTGTTGTAATCTTGACCAAGCATCAAGTTTGATATATAACAATCTCCATAACCCAAGGGTTACCGGGGTCAAATGGGAGAAGTAGCCAAGGACATAGGTTTCAGCTACACTCACTTTCCACTATGGTACCAACCCCAAAATTAGTTAGAGCCTCTATACTACCTTTACTTTAACTATAGTGTCCTCATACATGTACTCACTAGTTTCAAGTTCATCACTATGAGTATGATCAACATAAGAAACACACTAAGAAAAAGTTGATGGAATTTCTATACAAATATCACCTTCTCTTTCAAAGAGCCAATCCTCAAGTAGACACAAACCACCATTAACATCAAAGGGATCACAACTCAAGTTATCAAAAGGATCAATCAATTAATCCTCATATTTATCAAACAAAGGTGGGGTGCCATACCAAGGATCACAACTAAATTTATTTTCACAAGAATATTCACTTATTAGATTTCTTAAACATTCAACCAAATGAAGGTCATCATAACCCAATTAATTATTCATTTCCAAAAGTAGGCAATCACTACCAAGAATTGGATGGTTAACATAACCTTCACTCAACCCTATATTATTAATGGATTTAAGAAATAGGAAAACAAGTGAATCTTAAGCATATCAGCTTTTCTTTTAAACACATCACAATGCATATCACTAGGTGTTATGCAAGGAATGATCTCACAAATTTTACACAAGACATCTTTCTTTGAGAGAGAATTACTATTCAAAGTTAAGGAGTTAAAGCCTACAATTTTACTCTCAAAAAGATACAAGTCATTCTTCATATCATTTAAATTTTCATGATTTCTATGAGAAAAACTAACAATAAGTTTTTCATCACACAATAGGCTCATAGAATCATCTCCATTCTTATAATCACATCTATCAACACCATCACTAACTTTAAACTCATCAAGCACACCATACATATGTTCAAGTAGTGGAAAACACTCATGAGTAAGTTTCTCATTATTTACACCTTCACTAGTTGTCGGCAACTCACATGCCAATTTAGGCTCACCATGGTTTTCACAAGGGTCAACTAGTGTGTGAATACTCTTATCACTTGGCATCGAAACCTTATTCAAGTTACAATTGCTAGCACTAGGTGGACTCAAATTATTCTTACGAGAAGAATTAATTTTGACATCTATAGGATCAACTAGTGCTTTCATACTTACAATAAGAATTTGATCTTCATGCAACCTAGAAATACCAAGATTATCACAAAGGGAAGACTCATATAATTCTTCTCTAGGAAAACCACAAACTACATCCACTTGGCTACTAATAGCCACATCACAATATTCTAAGTTTGTATAAGTGTAGGAGATAACATTGTTACCTTGTAACTCACATGAGGTATGGCCTTCACCTTGGTGTGTATCATGGAAGCCCACTTGGTCCTTTAGTAAGCTCTTATCACAAGGGAGTTTGTTAGGACTTCTCCCTTGAATGATCTCTTCATCATTAAGAAAGCATGATAGTTTTAAGGAGTGGAGTGATTGGAGTTCTTTTGACCTCTTATGAGATCCAAACTTTCATTTAAAGTAGACATATAACCCTTTATGGATGTTGTATCCTCTTTCACCGAAGACATATTTGATTCTAGCCTTCCAAGGATCGTTTGCATTCTTTCCATATTTTTGTTGAGGGCATCAAGATAAGCCAGGATAGTATTAGTATCTCTACTATCCATGGCTTATGATGTTTCTGCTTCCATTACAATTGTACCTAAGAAAGACACTAAACATAAAAAACAAACTAGTTAGTGTTAAAGAAAGAACCTCACACTCTTTTCTCCTTTGGATTTCTTACACTTGGATTCACAAGTGTTGAAAATTGGCTTGTAATCCGTGAGAATTTGAGGGCTGATTTCTACTCTTGCCTAGAGTGGATTTAAATTTGAAGGACTCCAAGAAAATAACATTCGTACTTGAGACAAGAAACTACAACGAATCACAAAACAAAAAAGCACACAAAGAATGAAGACACGAAAGAAAACAAAGTCTAAATTAATTCACAACCTAGTAGGTGATTACTAGTTGCTAATTAGTACTGGAATCAAGGGATGAAACCAAAGAATCAAAAGAAAGAAACTAAGAATCCAAAATTTGAGCTTTAGGGCGATTTTAGGGTAGTTGATAATGTGGCAGCTTCTAATTAGACGTTGAATGTTTAAAAATTTTCTTGTTTCCAATTTGAAATTTGTCCAAACTTTACATTAGGGGAGTGTGGAAATCGGTTTTGATGATGAAAATGCAAAGAATGGACCGTTTTTCAATCTTAAATGAGTTTGAATTTGTTATGGTCCCCTCTTGTACTTGCCCTTGTCCTCTTCTTTGAGAATATTCCCTTTTTGGTGCCTTTGGACTCTTCCTTCCTTTGGAAAACTTGGAATTTGCTAGGAATATTCTTTACAAAAAAGGACCACACTCTCTTTCTCTCCCGTTTTAGATCAAACAACACTTTTTGAATGTTCTTCTTTTACAATATATAAAGATTATGAACGCCAAGAACATTCAAAGTTTTACCCAAGTTGACCCTTAAGTAAATGACCTTGGAATTTGATTATTCTTGAAATTCCTATCTCATGTTGACAATCCAAGAACAACTAACACGTTTTAACTCCAAAAACGTCAACAACCTTCCAAAGTGATATCCAACCTTCAAGTTTCTTCAAGCTCAAGCTCAACAATGGTGGATGGCTCAAATAAACCCTGATTTAGCTCAAATTAGAGATCTAGACTCACTTAGCATTAGGGAAGAAGGATTTGACACTAGAAACAAACAAAACACACAAAAAATTCCTAGATCTAAGCTCAAGTTTTAACCAAAGTACAAAAATGGGACAACTATTTTTTGGGGATTTGACAATCTTTTTTGTTGATTTTCTAAGTAACAATCCCAAGATTGATTTTGTTGGAACATAATCAAACACTGTTCTTGATACCAAATGATACGGATCAAGACTCGAAAGATAGAAATCTACCTAAAAAAGCTAAAACCGCAAGATGCAAGAAATTAAAGATAGATAAGTTGACATAAGAGATTACGAAAAAAATAGAACCAACACGTGTACCAAATTAAAAGACCCCTAAAACTCATAAAAAACACCAACTTCTTACATGAACACAAGAGGGAAATAAATTCTGCTCAAGAACCCCCATTTCTAAGCCAACTTCCATAAAAAGTGATTCCATACTTGCCCTAGTTATAATGCACTCTATCACAAGAGAAATGTGCATTCCATATTCAAAATAATTTAAGGAAGAAATAAACCTAACAAGAGGCTATTTATAGTCTACTACATAATGGGTGAAATTACTAAAACACCCTTAATAAAATTGCACTACAAAGCCACCCCTCCAAAGCCCTTTAATGATGTGGGTTGGCCTATATGTGAAACAAGGATCCATGTGCATTTGTGGGCAGCCCATGTGTGTTATTTTTTCCTTCACAATTATTCTTCATCAATTGGAATTCTCGAGTAGGAATCAAGGAAAGCTCCCAAGAAACCTTCCACACATGGGATTGTTCTATTTTAAGCTCCAAGTGGTTTCCCCATGCATGCTCTGTTCCCCTCAATGAGACCACAATCAGATTATTCATATTTTGGCCTCGAATAATGTCTTCAAAATCTATGATGGCAATTTGGCTTGTGTCAGTAAGGTACTTTGACACATAATTTTTTTATTTCTTTTTTCCAATACTCAGAATAACTAATTTCTCTTATACAATAGTTATTCATGGCTCCCAAAGGCAATTCATCTTAAAAACAAGCAGCAAAGAAGAGAAATAAGAAGAAACCTACCCTAAAATATGATAATAATTTGGTGAACGAGGACGCAAAATCATCTAGCAGTAGCGGTGACCTTATAAAATAACTAATAAAGGGGTAGGTAGAGTCACAAGACAAAAGACCGATGAGGGAAAACAAAGTTGTCACACAAGACAATAGGCCAATAAGAGCATACAAAGTTGTCACACTGGAGGATACTCCTCCCAAAGGACCAAGAAAAAAGAATCCCCACACCTCACCACCCTGAACATTTTCCCAGTCTAAAGAGGATAGTGGCGATAATAATAAAGAAGTTGAATCGAGTTCTGAGAGAGGTGGTATTCATACACATACTGAGGATTCCAGTTTCTACATGTCAGAATCAGAGAATGTCTGTTATGTTGAGGAGAACATGACTCATATTTATGTATAGGACCTAGAACTATATATCAAGCTTACTTTGGTGCCCACTATTAAATGGTGGGGGCACCAGGGGATGCAGGAATAGTACAATGATGGGTTAAGTATACTCCCTACTAATGGAAAAATTAAAAGGATTCTATATCTTGAATGGAGATTAACCACCATAGGCATGTCTGAGTTGCCTAGATTTAAGGGCCAATTTTGGTAGTACATTTTCAATTGATGACTACAGCACTAGGGAAGTACAATCCTGCTCTAGTGCATGAATTTTATATTTCTTATAAGGGCGAGCTGAAGAGGCAATATCCACAGGGAAACTATAAAGGGGTGGTGATCCAGTCACATTATTGATAGTTAAAGGAGTATGGGTGAATATCTACCCCCTGAATGTTTCAAAGTTCTTGAATGGACTAAGTTTCCAGCCATTAGTGAACACAGAAGAGATGGATAACTGCATAGATGAAATGTAGTAGATTTTGAGGAAGCAGCAGGTGTCAGAAGATAATATGAGATATTTTTTATAGGTTATGGGTTTGATTTATTTGAATGGGGAAGAATCCAGTTAGGTGATAGGTGGCCTAGGAGTGGTTTCAGAAAATATTAAAAAGTTCACCTAAAATTTTAAAGCCAAAGCTTTGTGGATGTTGGCTTGCCATAGACTGTGTCCCCCTAGTGGGGATAATGTGTTCAGTCTGATTCGGGCGACATTGATAGCTAGCTTTATGGTGGGTATGAGTTCGATGTAGGGGAGTTCTTAGCAAGATAATACGCGACTGAGTAGTGTGTAGAAAGAAGCTACTTTTGGCATTCCCATGCATACTAACCTAGATTTTTTTGGCATCAGGGTTGCAATAGATTTTAGTGATTGACAATTTTTTTAGCTAAAAAATACTACTGATTTGGGGTTGATTCGGGATATTGCAAACCCCATGGCCAGGCAAGATAGGAGAGGGGTTTAAATGATAACTAAAATATACAGAAGTTAGGGTGGACATTATGAGGATAAAAGGTAGGATGAGACGGATTACAGCACAGGTAGAGGTGTGCAAAATGAGCCACACGCAATTGATATAATTGGCACATCCAGTGCCCTTCCTCCTACAAGTCTGTACCACCTCGCCTATCTTCCTCCAAATATATTAAACTAGGGTACGTGCTAATTTTAGTCTAGTTTAAATGATATTATGCACAAGTTTAGAATAGTGGAAACAAAAGTACAGATGATGGAAGGTGGTATAAATCCCTAGGTTGAAAATTAACTAATAGAACAAACGTGACCGGTGTAGGGTAGGTTGGATGCATACGGGAAAAGGATGACCTATTAGTTGGGAAGTGGCCATATCCCCAAAATATTGAAAGTTAAAAATAAGGCGGATAAGATAAACAAAATGGTTAATGAACTATATGATAGGCCTTTTATCCTAGTATTGTGGTGATAGAGATGGAAGCTGAAATACAAGTTGAAAATATTTGGAGTATTCCGGAACCAGAAGAAGAAAGAAGAGAGAGAAAGAATAGAAAAAGCTAAGTGTAGAAAAAGAAAATTTGAAAAAAGTAAAGAAAGATAGCATACAGAGTGAAAGGGACTGGCAGGTGAGGGTACAAGAGATGCAAGCTGGAACCGATAGCTCAAAACTGGCAAGTGAGTAGTTAAAAGGGGGAGCGAGGTAGCCCAAACACCAGATGTACCAATGTGTGCATCGACCAAAATTGGGGCCACTATTACGAAGACAGGCCCGATAGCTTATGAGACTACTGTTGAGGATTGTGGGACCCAATCTAAAGGACCACATGATGATACAGCATGAGCATATTCTTTATGCGCCTAGGTATATTCTCGATTCCTTGTATTAAATCGCAAAATGTATTAGGGATAGTGCATAGGATTTAAGTGGAGGTGGGGTATACCAAGGTCGCCATGGGTTATACTAGCCGTGTTTCAAAACCCGTGGCCACAATCTAAAAAGTTAGAGAACCGACATGTTTTGTTATAATTTTTGTTATTTTGTATGTGTGTGATACTGAAATCAGGAGAAAATTTATACTTATGGCAGTAGATAGGGTTTTGATTGATTTTGTTTAGTTTGTGTCATTTTGAATAATTATGTGGAATAGTTAATGCCCCTCCTAAGGTTTTGTTGATTATGTGAGGTATGTATGTTTGAGGGATGACTCTGCATATGATAATGGCATTAGAATTAGGGATAGAAAAGCTATAGCAAACAATTGCATATATGGATAAGTAGTACGTATCAATATGACCCTGTGCGAGTATGTGTGAGGCGTTACTTTGTACCCGATATGCCAGAATCTAGAACTTACCCGGTTGCTCTTACTTAGTGTTCAGGATAGTCAAATAGGAAATAATCATAGGTCATTCTTGTTTTGAGTCCACTCGAGCCTAAATGCCTAACCAAATGTGATATGAATCCCTTGATCCAAAAAGTTGAGCCTAATTGACAAATTTTTTCATTACACTGACTTTACCTTCCTATTTCACCTACAATGAACCTGTATTAGCTATGGTCCTCCTTAGACACTATGCACCTCAACTCAGGAAAATCGCCTAGTTGAGGGTGGCTACTATAGGGGTACAAGGGAATAATGAGTATGAAGAAAGACGTAGAAGGAAAAATGAAGAAAGACTGGTAGGTGCGGTGAAAATAAAAAATAATAAAAGAAAAAGAAAAATTGCAAAAAAAAAAAAGAAAAAGAAAGTGAGAAAAGAAAATTGCACCTGGTCCAATGTAAATGTGCTTTAAAATAAAAAAAAAGGGAGACATGAGGGCAGAAATAAAATATAGAAAAACTGGAAAATAAGTTGACCCCAAACAAAGCGTAGTGTCAAGGAGACGTAGTTACTAAAAATCCTAAAAGATACCATACAAGTCCCAAACCTACGTTACAAGAAGAATAAAGTCCTTTAATGATCCTATCCCAACTGTTCAAAAACTTTGGAAGAGAGCATATGGGAAAGCCTATGGTGTTTTGTATACACCGGCTGATACTTCTTTGAGAGCTAGCGTATATTTTGTAATATCCCCGAATAACATGATTGATCTAAACTGAGTAAATGGGATATCTTTAATTTTTATCGTACATGGTTATGTTTTTGGGTTGCTAGACTGTTTGGTGAGTCTGATTTGTGTATATGCCTAGTTGTCTATTACTAATGTAACGCCATCATTAGATCCCTTTTTGTTATTCCATGTACCAAATCAATATACACAGTTGGGTTCTTTAAAAGTTAAAACTAGGAGAGGGAATAAAAATGATGAGAATTGAAATAAAAAAACTCTGCCACAGGTATCTTTAGGATCTTCTTGATTAAGCATCGTTGTTGTGGTTGGTAGTTTTGATTTTCATTTTTCTTGAGGATACGCAAACATTCTAAATTGAGGGTGTTAATGCACTGTGGAAATGGGACACTTTTGATGCTTAAAACAAAGAATTTATGTGTGAACTTAGCTTATTTTTGTAGATATGATGTGGTTTTGTGGTTTTTACAGGCAAAATAGGTGAATAAAGGTCTTGGAATTGAATTGGAAGAAAAAGTTGTTAAAAAGATGAAATATGTGCATCATACGAGTCACTTTACTAGCCATCAACACATCATACTACTCGTAGGTTGACTCATAAGGACAACAGTAACAAAAGAAAAGCAAAAATCATAAGTAAAGGGAAGATACCACTGGAGCATATGAATTGTAAGATGAGGCAATGAGTCTGGAGAAGAAGTTGTCAAGAGAACATAAACAAAAGTTAGATTTAGAGAAGCAGACCAGTGTCCAGATCATGGAAATATGAATTCCCAAGTGGTAATGTATGAAAATCGTGAGTCGTATAGTCAAGGTACGTCTCGTGAGTATGAGTCATAAAGACAACAGAAGCCTGAATATTTGGAAGAAAATTCACTAGCAATAATACGAATAGAACATTGCAACTCGTAAGAATACCTTGGGAGTGGACAACGCGAGTCATACCATGTGCCAACTTACTTTTCCTTTTCTATTTTAATTAGGATTTCTGGGTTGTTTGATATACTATAAATACCTTAGGGTTATTCCTTTATTAGGTTACATTCTTTTACATACTTTTAGGATACATTTACTACTTTTTACATACTTCGATCTTTAAGATTGTGTTCCTGAGATTTTTGGGTATTTATTCAATTGAAGACTTTGGATTTTCTTCTTCTTATTATTGTAAATTTAATTACATGTGTTCTTTATTGATTATCATGGATTATTGCATGAACATGAGCAGCTAGTTTTCTTGACTAGGGTTGTGGGAACCCTGGTGGATTAAATATGTAGAGAAAGTGGGAGATTCATCTATTTTAACGTAGTTTTATGTATCTTAATAATCTTCATCTTAATTAAACTCAGAGCTACTGCAGAATCTTGAGGATTGTCAGTATTCGAGAACATCCTCACAAGGGAGTGTAAGATTAGGAAAAAGAGATTAAGACAGTAATTTGAGATTCACGTCCATCTTATTATTCTGCCATCGCATCTAATCAACTTGATACTCAAAAGGTAAAAGTTGAACTGAAGTCATAAATAAGGAGCAATAAGGTGACACCCTGAGACTCACATGGTAAAGGGTAAGATTTATCAACATATTCACAAGACAGTTGAAAATATGTATCTTTTCAACTTTACCTAATGAGCATCAAAATAGGTTGGTTGAACTCAAAGAAATTTACAGATTTGAGAAGCCAGGGGGGAACACAATCCTAGTATTCTTCTTCTATTGCTTACAAACTCAAAGAATTCAAGTCCGGTTACTACTTACTATTGATTTCCAAAGTACCCCCATTTACTTTTCCACATTGCTCGTGAATTTTAGCAAGTTAGGCAATTGTTCAATATTTTCCCTATCTGTTTGACCAAAACCTAGTTGGGTTACTATATTTTGCATTGACCGCAACATAATTCATATGAGGTTAGTTTTGGGCAACATCATATATATATATGTGTGTAATTATATATGGTTATTGTGCATTGGTTGACTTGGTTTGAATTTACGACATTATTTTATCTTTATCCTTGAGTTACTTGTAGTGTTTACCTTGCTAGGCATCTTCGCATGTTGTATCCCCATGCGATGTAGGAACTGGCCATACTTTCACATCTCCTATTCAGTTATTTGAATTTGGGATCAACTCGTGAGTTTACATTGAAGTAGTAAGTTTCTATACATCGGAATTCTATATTTCATGTTTTGTTCCTCTTTTGTCTTAGACTTATTTTTGGCTATTTTCGGGGGCTTGTCCCGATACTTTATTGATATTCAATTTTGGATCATTGTTTAGAAGGCATTATTTGGACTACTCTAGCTATTTAGCGGTGTCAATCGGTTGTTTTTCCGGTCGATGGTAGTTGGTTATGGATATGCATTTGAAAATTTCTAAAGCTATTATGCGCTATGTTGTTATATGTTTGGAATTCATCTGACATTGGGGTTTATTGTGCTTGGTTGGTAAGGTGTAGAGGGTGATCTACAATCCACGTGGGACTTAAGATACCCGTCACAGCCAGGCCATGGTTGGGTTCATGAAAAAACATAAATTTAGGGAAATACCTTGACCCCCATTCCAAATCCCACACCCATGCACCCCATTAGTTCAAAACATTAATTTCAAAGCATAGTAACTCATCAAAATCATGGGGAAATAATTCAAGTATTAATCATTCCAAAACCCTCAACCATATCAAAAACCACATTTAAATCCATACAATTAAAATATTTTAAACTACATATTTTTCATAAAATAAGATTTGGGGAAGAGTAACATGCCTGAACTATCAAAAGTTATGGAGAGAATTTGCCCTTGGAATCCTTATTTTCTCGACTTCTTAGAAACCCTAAGTACCTTTACCTTATAGATTTGAGAGAGTTTAAGAAGCTATTTCAATTGTTTTTGGAGTGATAATGACACCCTAAAGGGGTTTTAAGTTATGGGTTATGATTTGGGCAAAAGGGGAAATATCATAAGTTCTATTAATCAAAAGACTAAAATTTATTGCCCAGTCACTACGGGTGACCTTAGGATTCGTAGGGTCACCGTACGACTCGTACGATGGACAGTGTCCTTGGGCTCACACACTGTTGACCCTACAAATTAAACCCTACAACTCGTAATGGACCTATGACTCATAGTGTCAATTCATTGTCAACACAGAAACAATTTGGCCAAAGACTAGACACCAACGACTTAGACAACACGACTCATAACAATCGTAGTCATGGAAGAAATCAAGGGCAACCTCCACTGGTCACCCTAAGACTTGGGTCCTATGACCCGTAATGACACACTACGACTCTTATGGGGAGTCGTAGTCAGGGCAATGTGCTTAAGACTCAGAAATTTTCAAGGACAAAAATCCGAGGTGTTCCGTTCCCCCCCCCCTTAGGATCATTCATCCTCGAATGATGGGACAAGGATCACTTAGCACGATTTAACAAGAAATACAATCACACTTACCTTTAACAAAGACAAAAAAATAAATATGTCAAGGAAATCACAATTTCATTAAACAAAGTCAAAAAAACAAAGATGCTAAGATTAACACATACCTTAAGCACGATTATCTCGAACAGGAAATAAGAATGGGAACTAGGACTTCATGTCCTCTTCAACATCCTAAGAAGCTTTTTCAAACTTTTTGTTCCTCCATAGAATCTACCAAATCCACCTCCTTTGTCCACAATTAATAGACTTGCCGATCCAAAATCACAATCGAAACATCCTCATACAACAAGGAGTTTGAAACACCAACACATTCCAATGAAACCACACAAGAAGGATCACCCACACACTTCCTTAACATCGATGCATGAAAAATCAGGTGAACGAAAACCAAATAAGGAGGCAACTCTAACTCATATACCACAATACCCACTCTCTTCAAGATCAAATATGGGCCTACATAACTAGGACTGAGCTTTCCCTTCTTTCCAAACCGTATTACTCCCTTCATAGAGGACACTTGCAAGAACACCAGTCTCTAACTTCAAATTCCGACTCCCTTCTCCTCACATCAGCATAGGACTTTTGGAAACTTTGGGCTGTCTTAAGTCTATCCTAAATCACCTTCACTTTCTCCATAGCCTGATAAACCAAATAAGGATTGAATAACCTAGTCTCGCCCACATTAAATAATCCGATAGGAGAGCGACATCTTCTACCATACAAATCCTTAAATGGAGCCGCCCTAATTCTAGAGTGACAACTATTATTATAAAAGAACTCAATGACAGGTAGATTATCAACCTAGCTACCACAAAAGTCAATCACACAAGCCCAAAGCATATCCTCCAATGTCTGAATAGTCCTCTCCACTTGTCCATCCTCTTGAGGGTGGAAACCGATGCTAAGACTCGCCTTATTTCCCAAACTTCTCTAAAAATAGGCCCACCATGCAACTTTATTATCCCATGGATGAACAACTTTGCATAATCCTCAACTGATTAATTATTCCCCACAAGAAAAACTTGAGCAGACTTAGTTATCCTATCCATGATGACCCAAGTTGTATTGAACTGATTGTGAGACTGTAGAAGACAAGTAATGAAATCCATATGAATCACCTCCCACTTTAGCATAGGAAAGTCGATTTCTTGATACAATCCACCAGGCCTTAAGTGCTCTACCTTCACTTACTAACACACTATGCAATTAGCCATAAAAATTGCCACATCTCCCTTCATGTTATTCCACCAATTGATTTCTTTCAAGTCATGGTACATCTTTATTGATCCAAGATAAACAGTCTACCTTGACTCGTGATCCTTATCCAAGGTCCTTTCTCTCAGCCCAATAATATTAAGAACACACAACCTACCTTGGTACGTCAGGATACCATCACCCAACCTTAAAGGCCATCACTTTCATGTGACCCATAGTATCCTTGATCTGCATTAGTATAGGATGCAAGACCTACTTCTCTTTCACATCAGTAATAAGAGATGCCTTCACAACCTTTTGCACAATCATACCTCTTTCATCTGAGTCCAAAAGACAAACCCAATGAGTTTCCAAATGGTGAATATCCTTCCTCAACCCCTATTTCTCCTCCTCCACATGAGAAAAGCTTCCCATAGACAACTTATTAAGATCATCAACAACCATATTAGCTTTACCAAGATGGTAGTGCCAACTCATGTTATAATCCTTGAGCAACTCAAGCCATCTTCTTTGACTGAGATTCAATTCATTCATGGTGAACATATACTGCAAGCTCTTATGACCAAAATAAATGTCAACATAAACTCCATACAAGTAGTAGCGGTAAATCTTCTAGGCAAATACCATATCAAACAATTCCAAATCATAAGTTAGATAGTTTTTCTCATATATCTTCAACAACCTAGGAGTATTTGCAAGATCTTGCTATGTTGCATCAACACATAACCTAGTCTCACCTAGGATGCATCACAATAGATAATAAAATCATCGGTTACCTCGAATAAAGTTAAAATCAGAGACGAAGTCAACTTATCCTTAAACTTCTCAAAACTACCCTCACAAACATCAAACCGTATAAATTTTACCTTTTTCTGAGTCAACTTAGTCAATGGCATAGCAATAGAACAGAAACTTTCTGTAAACCTTCCATAATAACTGGCTAAACCTAAGAAGCTCCGAATATCGATTGGAGTCATGGTTCTAGGCTACTTTATAACCAACACAACTTTCTGTAGATCTACCATTATTCCTTTTCAAGAAATAACATGACCCTAAGAGGTCCCAATATTCAACTAGAACTAACATTTTGAGAACTTTGCATAAAACTGTTGATCCTTAAAGGTCTGCAATCCTATGTAGAGGTAATCAACACGATCTGCCTCAGACTTGGAATACACCAAAATAACATTAGTAAATACAATGATGAATAACTCCAAAAATAGATGAAAGACTTAATTAATAAGATCATAAATGTGGTCAGGGCATTAGTTAAATCAAAAGACAACACCAAGATCTCATAATGGCCATACCGGGGATGATAAGTAGTCTTAGGGATATCCACCTCCCTAATCTCAAGCTGATGATAACACGACCAAAGATCAATCTTATAGTAGTACTTAGTACCATAAAGTTGGTCAAAGAGATCATCAATCCTAGGACTAAATCTTATTCTTCATGGTCACCCTATTCAACTGGTGGTAAAGTATACACATTCAGAGGGACTCATCAATCTTATGAACGAAGAATATAAGAGCACCCAATGGGTAAACACTAGGATGAATAAAACCCTTACCAAGGAGCTCTTTCAATTGCTTCTTATTTTTCTTTTAACTCACTTGGAGCCATTCTACAGGAAAGGATAGAGATAGGATGAGTGTTCAAAAGAAGGTCACTTCTAAAAATAATTTCACAATCGGGAGAAACAACAGGAAGACAATACGAAACACCTCAAAAAACAAATAGACTTCAAGAATAGATTGCAATGAAGGTCCTTCTGATCTAAAATCCTTAACATGCATTAAATGGTAGAGAAACCCTTGGAAAATAAATTTTTAGGCTCTAAAATACAAAATGAACATGTGCTTAGGCACTATGGAACTCCCTTCCCATTAATCAAGGTTTCATTCAGGAATCGGAAACTGAACCCTCGGGTCTGACAATCAAGAGAGGCATAGCATAAATGCAACTAATCCACCTCCAAAATTACATCAAAGTCTAACATATCTAGCTCAATCAGATCCACCAAGGTCTCCCTACAACAGACTAATACCACACAACCCCTATAGACACTTCTAGCCATAATAGACTCACCCACTAGGTAGATTTAGAAAAAAGATCAGGAAAACACCCAGGACCAAAATAATAATAAACATCTACATAAGGGCTCACATAAGAAAGGGTAGATTCAAAATTAAATGGACAATATACATCACAAGAAAAGAGTTTTAGCATACAAGTAAAAACATCAGGAGATGCCTTAGAATCATGATGGGTGGCAAAAGCATATAGATGGTTCCAAATAGTGCCGAAGCCAGAAGTAGCACCCTTTGGTGTGAGAGTGGAAGAAGCAGCTACAAGGACCTTATTAGCCCCAATAGCAACATTGCTTGAAGAACAATACGTTTGAATGTGGCTAGGGTAGACACATCTAAAACACTTATTCCTCTCCTCATCACCAAATCCATGGTTCAACTTTCCATAAAATCTACAAGAGGATGCGATGGAGCTAACTAGGACCTACTATCTAAAACTCGACACCTTATGCCTTAAATCCACTATTGCTTTATAAATGGCGATACCGAGTGACTTGGGATATAGAGCACTAGCCATAGAATAAGATCCATAATTCCCCCACTTTTTCTTAGACCACTGCCTGCTATCTCTACCATTATTTTGTTGGCCACTACCCTACTCACAATACAGAAATATTTTACTTTTCCTCTCTCCTAATTTTCCTTGTTTATTCTTCTTATCTTTATAATGCATATAATCCACAACCTTAGAGAAATCCATGTCAATATTCAATAAGGCGGCTTTGCACTCCAACACTAAGCCTCGAGACAAGACTAAAGTAAATTTCTTCATCTTATCCCTCATGGTAGACACTAGCTTAGGAGCATAACAGGATAGTTGAACAAACATCAAGGCATAGTCCTTCACTTTTATCTTGCCTTTCTTATAATTTATGAACTCCTCATCCTTTACCTCCCTCAACTCCTGAGGAAAAAGTAATCAATAAAAGCACCAGATAAATCCACCCATAAAGCCAACTCATGTCATCTTCCCTAGACTGGTCCCACTTCTCATACCACTAATATGATATATCCTTCAGCTACTATGTACAGAATTCCATACCCTCAGATTTAGAAGCATGTATAATATAGAAATTCT
This sequence comes from Capsicum annuum, assembly GCF_002878395.1. Lineage (NCBI taxonomy): Eukaryota > Viridiplantae > Streptophyta > Magnoliopsida > Solanales > Solanaceae > Capsicum > Capsicum annuum. The sequence continues at coordinate 73,850,805 of NC_061113.1, forward strand.
TCTCTATCTCATAGATGAACCCTTAAGGATCTTTCTAACCCTTAGAATTGGAAAAGATCAAAAGGTTAAGACTCATAAACTATCCAACCTTGGTCGCCTCATAATATCTTACAACAGCACTAGCTTTACCCATCTGATATGACTAAAATATTACCAACTGGGTCAATAGAAGAATAGATAGGTGAAACTCAGGATTAGAAATGTCTTCTTGGGGAGTTAGTGCATAATCATCATTATCTTGTAGGGAATGAGAAGGACTGGTAGGGACCTATGGAACTCCACTAGGGTAATCAAATACAGCAACCCTAGAACAGGTCTTAACTCCATATATAGGACAAACCCTGTCCATATTATCCTCAAGTGGGATGGAAGAGTTTTCATGAGCATTAGATCTTGTTAAAGGAATAATCTAAAATATGAAAAAATGGGGATTAATGGACATTCCATACCATAGAATCTATATCCTGAAATAGAATAAAAAGGAAGGAAAATATGCCTAAATGTCTCATAGCCTCATTTTTATTAGTATGGCACACTACACACCCATAAAAAACACTCTACTTAACATAGATTTAAGGAAACCCAATGACACCCAACCTAGGCTCTGATACTAACTTTGTCCCCATCTAAACTAGGGACTGGCTGTGATGGGTATCTCAAGTCAACCAAATACTAGAGACCACTTCCTTAACCTAACCAAGTAAAACATAACACACCTACCAGTGGTTAAATTTAAACATATAAAAACATAGATTAAATAGAAACTCAAAGTCTATGAAATGTCAACAACTAATACCCAACCACAATAATATCCACAAAGACTCTAAGTAAACACGATAAGCAATCTAAGTTGGTACATGCCTTTGACTTTGATAATGACAATGATAATGATAATATAATGATAATGTCCTTAATATGACTTTAAGGAAAAAACATAGGTTGAATGATCAAGTCTTCCAGATAATGAAAGCTCACCACTTCACTACAACCGACCAATAAATTGAGCTGATCCACCTAACACTGTGCAGGAAGAGTAGAAGTATCTCTGGTTCCTACATCACATGGGAATACAATATTTGAAGATGGTTAGTAGGTTGAACACTCGCATGGAACTTAGGGATATGGGAAAATATATTGTCAAGTCATATTTATTTCTGACCCACTCTATATGTTCACAAACATGAATACATATATATATAAAATAGATATTGGGGTAGGGAACATGGTTTAGTATGATAGTAAAAAATTATCTTGGAATATATAGGTCAACTATTATAAGCACGCACCCACGATCTATCTAGGATCAGCTCTCCTTACTAAAAGGGACCAAGTGTGTATTAGCCGCACAAACCAAAGGTATCAAGGAAGACTAGGGAATGCCCCGACTCTATGTCAATAAATGATACAATTATATATATCAATAGTGTGAACTATACATATGGTCATTAAGACCAAACCTCATGTTAGCAATCATAAGTTTCCAATATAAGTAATCCTAGACCTATATCTTCACGGCTTAGCTGCATAACCCCTATTAAGCTAAATTTAAAATAAGTTTTACATAACCCATTTATTAACCGAAGAATCAACCATTAAGGCACACCATGGGTATCGTCATACCCTTGACTTGCAAGATTATCACTATTACATAAAAATTACATTAACTTAGAGGAATGCCTCGATGCCCTTTGTTCATTAAATCAACTAAAGACAATAAGGCCTTTAAAATCCATATTCATTATTTAAGCATTTATGCAATGTAATAATAAAGGCGAGTAACTTGAACCAAGAGACAATTTTATAAGTCAAAGCCATGTACACAAGTGGGTGGAGGGAACACATTTATTCAAAACCAATTTCTAAGTATAAACATCAATTTGGAGGAATATCTTGACCCCTATTAAAAATCCCATACCCATGAACTCCATTAGATCAAAACATCAGTATCAAAGCATGAGTTACTCATCAAAACCATGGGGAGATAATTAAAGTATCAATCATTCCAAAATCCTCAACCATATAAAAACCCACCTATAAATCCATACAGTTAAACTATTTTAAATCACATGATTTTCATAAAATTAGAATTGAGGTGGTGTAATATTCCTAAAATATCAAGAGTAATGAACAAAATTTATCCTTGGAAGCCCTAATTTCTCAACTCATTGGAAAACCTAAACACCTTGACCTTAGAGAATTGAGAGAGTTTAAGAAGCTATTTAAATTATATTTAGAGTGATAATGATGCCCTAAAGAGGTTTTAAGTTGTGTGTTATAATTCAGGGAAAAGGTGAAATATCTAAAGTTTTCCTTATAAAAAGACTAAAATTTGTAGCCCAGTCACTATGGGTAACCTTAGGACTCATAGGTTGAATTTCCACAAATTTTGGTCCTTGAAAATTCCTTGATCCTTGAGCTCATTATCATATTGATGACTCATCATACTAGTCATATGGTGTGGTTACGAGTCTGGGGCCCTAAGTCGTAACCAAACTAGTGTGTAATTTTCTAGGTTATTCTTTTAGTATGAGTGACTCACCAAGAGTCGTAAGACCATGATACGAGTGGAAAGGTTGAATGGTATGATGTCCAGTGTCTATTCTCTTTAGGTTTGGTCTTTTATATGACTAGACCATATTAGTCATATGGTCATGACAGGAGTCGGATCATGTAGTCATAAATTAGACATTGTATGGGTATTCAACTCAATGTCTAAGATATGGTGACGAGTCTATGGGTTGACTCATAACCAAGGACGGCCTTTTTATAATTTTTAGTTGGGGGTACTTAGGAAATTTCCCACTTAACCATTAAGGCCCCATGTCCCTAAGATACTTTGGGGCATTTATTCATACTTTATAAGATCAAAACATCCACTTTTCTCTCTCAAAATCCTCTCAAGAAAAATTTGTTAGGGTTCCTCCAAAGTGGCCATCTAAGGGTTCAAGAGTCAATTTACCTCCATGAATCTTTGTAATTTCGGCGTTTCACTCTTCCCACATTGTTAATTTACTAAAATAATATGTTTATATCATTGTTCATGAATCATTAATTCTAGTTTTGAAACCAAGGTTGAGGAGTTTGAATACATATCATTGAATATTGTTTTCTATGATTTAAATTGTGATTATGGGTACATGGGAATGGTGATTTATTTGAAGGGTCATGGTTGAACCCAAAATTTGATTATTTTGACTTTTACAATGGCATGCCCTCAACCTATTTGTAGAATCATTAGCGATAATGATAGTTTCCCAAGTTGAATTGTGTTTTTAAACTAAGGCTTTGGCATAACCATGATAATTATTGATGAAGTACATTGTAAAGTCCTTGATAGACATTGATTGATTTAAATTGTAACCTTGGAGTTTGATTGTCAAAATGTGTTTGTGTCCCAAATGTTACATTAACTTAATATCTTTGTTTGGAAAAGGGGCTCGAGTGTAAAATGATGAAATTATTGTTATGGCATAATATACGCTTGCAAGTGGGGTTTATATGACGATATCAATAGGGTTACTATATATATAAAGGGTTTAATAATTATTGACTCATATAGAATTTTTTAAATAGAATTAAGAGCAGGATGTGTAGCCGGGCCGTGAAAGTGAGAGGTCCCAAATGACTAACACTGGAAACCATGCTAGCTAGTGTGGGTGTCTAAATAACTGAGAGATTCAAATCCCTCTTATTGGTTATATGACTGAGAGGTTTGAATCCCTATTATTGTATACAGTAGTGCTTAAGAGACCTTGATTATGCTGGGAGGTTAGACTGTCTCATATAGGCATATACAGATATGGATATTCACTAGTTTATGTGGCTACACATACTAAGGCCCTTTAATCTAAGGGAGATTTGAACTCATATAGCTCATGGGTGACTTTTTTATGATGACTAAGCTACAAAAACTAGGTTAAGGTTTTCAAAGTCCATGCTAAGAGTTATGCCATACCCCAACATACAATATTATATATGTATATGTACTTTAGATGATATTATGCATTAGATGTTGTATTGTTTTGAACTATTATCATGGCATTATTTTGTCTCTCTATCTATGAGCTACATCCTAGCACTCTAACTACTAATCGTCTTTAGATGTTGTATACCCATGCGATGTAGGAATCGACCATACTTTCATATCTCCTGCTCAGTGACTTGGATTTAGGATCAGCTAGCAAGTTAGATTAAAGTGATGAGCTTCCATCCTTTGGAAAACCTAGTTCATATTTTTTGTTTCTTTTTTTTTGTTTTGACTATCTTTTAGATGTTGGTTTTGGCAATTATCGAGGGTATGTCCCGATATTTTATTGAACTTCGGTTTTGTAGATGCTTTGTTGGAGTACTGTGGACTTCCATGGTTTGGTTGGTTTTTTAGTGATGGTTAGTTATCCAGTTATCGGTGTTTGGCATAGATTTGTCATGAATTTTTATTATTTTTATTTTATATTTATATTATCTTTTTAAATGTTAAGAATTAATCAAACATTTGAGGGGGTTCTTCTAGTTTTTTTGGCTAAAGGGGGTGATCTTCGATCCACGTGGGACTTAAGATACCCATTATGGCCAACCCCTGGTTTAGTTTTTGAAAAAGGTGGCATCATATCCTAGGCTTAAGGATCCTCAAAGTTTTCATTGATGAGAAGGAAAAGATCTTCTGGGTTATACATTCTTTGGAGGTTGAAGAGGTATAGTTTACTGCCTGTCAATTTAAGGGCATAGCATTCAAGTGGTATGAAGATTGGGAATAGTCGATAGGAGAAGATGTTGGTTCTTCCTTGTACGATGATTTTGTAGTGTATTTCTAGACCTCTTCTTTCCTTAGGAGTTAAGGAAGGCTAAGGCAAAATTATTTGTCAACTTAAAATAAAGATGAATAACAGACAAGGAGTATGCCTTTAAATTTCATTAGTTTTCTAGGTATGCTCCTAAGTTAGTGTCTAGCATGAGGGATTAAATGCATAAGTATGCTTCTAGATGGTCCCGTGAGTTGGTTCTCGAGAGTAAGGCTTCCTTGTTGAACAAGGAGTAGATATCTCTAGTTTAGTTATGTATATACAATAGGTTCAGGAAGAATAGGAAAAGTAAAGTGATATTGGTAAAAGGTAGAGTAATAAATTTTTCTTTTCAGAGCAGGGTGGAGGCCAGAAGTAGAGTGCAAAATAGTCTAGGGAGAAGAGATGGGGGAGTACTAACTCCCACTTGAGGTCTAGTACTCTATACCTAAAGCTATCTGGTTACCAATAATTTTAGGGTGGTAATTCTTCTAGGGCACAAGGTACCCAATCTCAGGCCAGTAGGACCCAATTAGCACCATCTTACCCCTCCTATATATTTTGTGGTTAGCACCACCATGGTCAGTACAAGAAAGGGAGAAATCGATGTTTTATGCATTGTCATATCAAACATATACAGTGGGATTGTCCCTCTAGAGTTACTTTTGGGGAAAACAAGGTTCTTGTTGCCTCTTCATCAGCTCCTTCACCAAAAGGTGCCACTTCTGGCTCCGGCACTAGTCAAAAAATTCATTATCCTGTCACTACTCATCAAGAGTTTGAGGCATGTCTGGATGTTGTTGCTGGTATGTTAAAGCTCTTTTCCCGTAATGTGTACTATTTACTTGATCTGGGTCCACTCTTTCTTATGTGACCCCATTTATGGATTTATATTTTGGTTTAGGTCTTGAGTGTATATCCATCACTTTTCCTATTTCTACCTTGATAGGTGACTTTGTGATTGGTAAAAGGGTCTATAAAGGTTATGTGGTATCTGTTGGTAATAGAAAAACTCTTCTAGACTTGATAGAGTTAACTATGGTTGACTTTGATTTTTTTTTAGGGATGGACTGGCTGGACTCGTGCTATGCTTCACTAACTATCAGGCTTATAAGGTCATTTATAAATTTCCTAATGAGCTAATTATTAAATTGGAGGGAAGTTCCCTAAAGCGTAAGGGAAGGTTTATATTATATGTTAGAGCCCATAGATTAATCTCCAAGGAGTGTCTCTATCATCTAGTCTGGATTAAAGATTCTAAATTAGAGGGTCCCTTTTTACATTTCGTCCTGATAGTAAATGAATTTCCTGAGGTCTTCCCAATGGCCTTCTTGGTGTCCCTCCTAATAGGAAGATTGTTTTGGTATTGACACTATTTCGGACACTCATCCAATCTCTATTCCCCCATATAAAATGGCTCCAACTAAGTTAAAGGAACTCAATGAGCAGTTAAAGGATCTCTCAGCAAGGATTTCATGTATCCTAGTATGTCCCCATGGGGTTCACCTTTCTTGTTCATGTGTAAGAAAGATAGTTCCCTTCAGATGTATATTGATTATCAGTAACTAAATAAGGTGATGGTAAAGAAAAAGTAACCAATTTCTTGAATTAATGTTCTCTTTGATCATCTTATGGTGCCAAATTCTTCTCTAAGATTGATTTTTGGTCTAGGTATTATAAGTTAAAGATTAGGGAGGTTGATACCTAAGACAACTTTCTTCACCTGATATGGAGATTTTGAGTCCTTCGTGATGTTGTTTGTCTTGACTAATGTCCCTACAGTATTCATGGACTTCACGAATAGGGTTTTCTAATAGTTTATAGACTTATTTGTCATTGTATTCATAGATGAAATTTTATTGTGCTTAAAGAGTGAGGTGGATCAAGTTGATCACCTCCGCATTGTGTTGTAGACCCTAAAGGAGCAATAGTTGTATGCCAAATTTTGAAATGTAAATTTTTGTTGAATTCTATCACTTTTTTGGGTCATATCGTATGTAAAGAAGGGATCATAGTGGATCCGCAGAAAGTTACAGTGGTTAAGAAGTGGCCTAGACCCACGAATCTAACTAATATTCAAAGATTCTTCGGTTTAATCGATTACTATAGAAGATTTGTGGAAAGTTTCTGTTTTATTGATGCCCCATTCGCTAAGTTGACTTAGAAGAAGGTGAAGTTCTTATGGTTTGATGCTTGTGATAGTAGTTTTGAGAAGTTAAAAGATAAGTTAACTTCAGCACTGTTCCTTACTCTACCTGAAGGCATCGAGGGTTTCATCATCTATTTTGATGCATCCCGGGTTGGTTAGGGTTGTGTTTTGATATATTATAGCAATGTGGTTGCTTATTCCTCTAGACAGTTGAACATTCATGAGAAGAACTATCCAGCTCATTAATTGGAGTTGTTAGCCGTGGTGTTCACATTGAAAAATTGACATCACTATCGCAAAGGAGATTTCTTGAGCTGCTCAAAGACTATGATATGAGCCTTCACTACCATCAAGGTAAAGCTAACGTGGTTGCTAATGCTCTTAGCAGGTTATCAATGGGTAGTTTGTCGCATGTTTATAAGGATAAGTGGGAATTATTGAAAGATATTCACCATTTTTCTAACCTTGAAGTTCATCTCTTGGACTCTTATAATGGTGGTGCACTTGTACAACAGGTGGCTCAATTATCTCTTGTGGATAAAATAAAAGAGAAGCAGGCATTAGACCCTCTCTTGATGAAGATCAACGATGATGTGGGCAAGCAGAAGGTGATAGCCTTAGAGATTGGTCATGATGGTGTCTTAATGTACCAAAAGAGGTTATGTGTTCCCGATGTTGATGGATTACGAGGTTGAATTTTGGCTGAGGCCCATGAATCATGGTATATGGTTTATCCCAGTTCAAAAAAGATGTTTCATGATCTCAAGTAAATATATTGGTGGAATAATATGATGAGGGATGTATCTAACTTTATGGCTAAGTGCATGGTGTGTCGGCAGGTAAAGGTGGAGCATATAAGGCCTAGTGGGCTAATTCAATAAATGAAATTGCCAGTGTTGAAATAAGAGGTAATTAATGTATATTTCATTATCGATATTTTGCGGTCATGGAATCAGTATGACTTCATTTGGATCATCATGGATAGAATGACTAAGTTTGCTCACTTCTTTCCAGTGAGGACTAATTATTTTGGCAAGGACTATGCTAAGTGGTTAATTTAGGAGGTCATAAAATTGGTTGGTGTGCCTGTCTCAATCATTTTGGACTGTGGTACTCATTTCTCATAACATTTTTATGCTCTTTTCAGCATGATTTGGGGACTAAAGTGAGCCTTAGCACCTTCTTTCACCCACAGGTAGATGGTCAATAGTAAGAACCACTCAGACTTTGGAAGATATATTGCAAGCTTGTACAATCAATTTTGGTGGAAGTTGGTATGACCACATGCCTCACATTGAATTTTCCTACAACAATAGTTACCATTATAGCATTGGTATGGCTCCATTTGAGGCATTGTATGGTAGGAGATATTGATCTCCTATTGGGTGGTTCGAGGTTAGAGAGGTGGAGATGGTTGGCCTGGATTTGGTTCACCAAGCTATGGAAAAAATGAAGGAGATTCCGGATAGGCTTAAGATTGCCTAGAGTGACTGAAATTCCTTTGCGGATATAAGGCTAATATATTTTGAGTTTGAGGTTGGAGATTGGGTGTTTTTAAAGGTGCCTTGCATGAAGAGAGTAATGTAGTTTGGAAAGAAGAGGAAGCTCAGTCCCGATATGTTATCCTGTACTTAGTTTTGACAAGATTTGGAAATATTGCATATGAGTAGGATTTGCCCTCCAATATGAGTTCCATTTATCAGGTATTCCATGTGTCCATGTTGCGAAAATGCATGGGTGATCCTTCGTTGGTTGTTCCCATGGAGACCATTGGTATTTCAAATTCTTTGATTGAGGTCCCGATGAGGATCTTGGATTGACAAGTTTGTCGGTTACGGACGAAAAAATGGCTTTGGTAAAGGTTCTATGGCCAAAATAAAAGTTCAAGGAAGTTAATTGGGAAGCCACGGAGGACATGAAGTCCAAGTATCCATTCTTATTCCTTATTTTGGAAATTCATGCTTGAGGGATCTATGTATTGTTTAACATTTTTGTTTTCTAACTTCGTTAAAGGAAAGATTGATTTCCTTGGCATCTTTATTTTCTAACTTAGTTAAATGTAAGAGTAGAGATGTTTGGGGTTTAATCATGCGAGTGAATGCCTTTTCCCATCATGCGAGGATGAATGATCCTAAGGAGGGGAGACTGAAATGCCCCAGATTTTGGTACATGAGATTTCCTTGAGCCTTGAGCTCACTGCCCTGTTGACAACTTATTATATGAGTCATATAATTTGTTTACGGGTCTAGGGACCTAAGTCATAACCAAGCCAATGTTTAATTTTCTAGGTTCTGGTCTGAATATGAATGACTCACTACGAATCGTAAGACCATTTTACGAGTGTTAGGGTTGAGTCATATGTTGTCCAGTGTCTAATCCCTTTGGGTTCAGTATTGGATATTACTAGACCATACGAGTCGTATGGTCAGGTGACGAATAGCAGGATAGAGTCGTAAGATGGAAAATATATAGGTGTCCAACTCACTGTCTAGAATATAACTCACATCTACGACTCGTATGATGTGGTGATGAGTTTATGGGTCAACTCGTAACCAAGGACGACATTTTTATAGTTCTTTGAGGGTGCTTTGAAAATTTTCAACTTAAAAGCCATAAGGGCCCATGTCCCTAAAATACTTTGGGGCATTCATTCCACACTTTATAAGATCAAAACATCCTCTTTACTCTCTCAAAATCCTCTTAAGAAAATTGGCTTCGGTTCGTCCAAAGTGGCCATCTACGGGTTCAAGAGTCAATTTCTCTCCGTGATTCTTGGTAATTCAGGAATTTTACTCTTCCCTCATTGTTAGTTTACTGAAAACATATGTTTAAAGCATTGTTCATGAATTATTAATGGTAGTTTTGAAAACAAGGTTGAGGGTTTTGAACGCATATCATTAAATATTGATTTCTATGATTTAAATTATGATTATGCATGTTTTAATTATGGTTTTCCACATGTGGGGAAGTGGGAATGGTGACTTAATTGAGGGGTCACTATTGAACCCAAAATTTGATGATTTTTTCTTTGATAATGGCATGCTCTTTACCTGTTCGGGAAATTATTAGAAAGAATGATATTGTCCCAAGTTGAACTGTGTTTTTGAATTAAGGATTTGGCCTGACCATGATAACGATTGATGAAGGACATTGTAAAGGCCTTGATGGGCATAGATTTATTTAAATTGTAACATTGGGATTTTGTTGGCTAAATGGGTTTGATTCCCAAATGTTGCATTAACTTGATGTCTTTGTTTGGTAATGTGGTTCGAGTCACAAATAATGAAATTATTGTTATGACATAATATATGCTTGCAAGTGGGGTTGGTATGACAATAACAATGGGGTGCCTATATGTATAACGGTTTAATAAATATTGATACATGTTGAATGTTTTAAATAGGGCTTATGAACAGGTTCTTTAGCCGAGCAGTGAATGTGGGGGTCCCAAAGGTCTAAGACTCAAAATTATGCTAGCTGGTGTGGGTGTCTAAATGACTAGGATGTTCAAGTCCCCCATATCGGTTATATGAATGGGAGGTTCGAGTCCCTTAAATTTTTTATATTTGTTCTTAAGTCTTGATCGTGCGGCTACACATATTGGGGCCCTTCCAACTAGAGGAGTGTTTAGCCCATTAATCCTGTGGGTGCCTTGTTTTATGACAGCTATGCCACATAAATTAGGTTAAGATTTTCAAAGTCCATGCTAAGCCTTACTCCCCACCCTAGCATATGGTATTATATATGTATATGTACATCATATGATATTATGCATTAAATGTTGTATTATTTTGAACTGTTACTATGGCTTTATTTTTCTCCTCTATCCTTGGGTTACATAATTGCACTCCAACCACTAATCATCTTCAGTCGTTGTATCCCCATACGATGCATGAACCAGCCATACATCAACATCTCCTTCTCAGTGACTTAGATTTAGGATCAGATAGCTAGTTAGATTGAAGTGGTGAGCTTCCATCCTTCTGAAGACCCAGTTCATATTGTTCTTTTTTAACTATCATTTGGATGTTTTTTTTGGCAATTATTAAGGGCATATCTCGATATTTTATTGACCTTCGATTTACTAGAGGCTTTTTTGGATTACTGTGGACTTTAGTGGTTTTGTTGGTTATTTGGTGATGGATGGTTTTATGGTTATTGGTGGTTGGTATAGATTTTTCATGAATATGTTATTAGTTTTATTATATGTTATCTTGTTATATATTTGGAATTCATCCAACCTTTAAGGGGGTTATGTTGGTTTAGTTGGGTGATAGGGGTGATCTTTGATCCACGTGGAACTTGAGATACTTGTAATGGCCATGCCCTGGTTTGGGTCATGACATAGGGTTACCGTACGACTCATATCATCCAGTCATAGTCTGGACATTGTCCTTGGGTTCCCACATTATTGACCCTAAGACTTGAGCCCTACGGATCATAATGGACCCTACGACTCATAGGTTTCAATCGTAGTAAACACAGAAACCATTTAGGTAAGCATTGGACACCCAACAACTTAGACAGCATGACTCATAAAGAGTCTTTACACTTGCTAGGGACCAATCGTAGTCATGGACAAAACCAAGGGAAACCTCCATTGGTCACCCTACGACTTAGGTCCTATGATACTTAATGACACCCTACGACTCATAGAGTCATAGTCATGGAATTAAGCTTAAGAATTAGAAATTTTTAAAGAACCAAAATTTGGGATATTTCATCATAGGTGTGGATATAGTAGTAAAACCCTTAATAAAATGTCTATAACAACCGACAAAACCAATGATGCTAGTAACCTGAGTCAGAGATGTAGGTCTAGCCCAACCACGAATTGCCCCAATCTTAGTTGGGTCTACCATAATACCATCCTTAGACACTACATGTCCAAAGAATGTTATCAATTAAAGCCATAACACACACTTGGAGAACTTGCCAAAGAGGACATGCTCTCTCAAAGTTTGGAGCAGAATGCTCAAATGTTGCATATGGTTCTCTATACTCCTTGAATACCCAAGGATTTTTTCAATGAACACAATGTCAAAGGAATCCAAAATGGAATGATACTCTGTTCATCAAATCCATGAACGCGGCAGGGGCATTAGTTAACCCAAAAGGCATTACTAAGAACTCAAAATGACCATAATAGTTCCTAAAAGATTTCTTTGGGATATCCTCAGTTTGAGTCCTCAACTAATGGTAACAAGATCTCAAATCAATCTTAGATGACACTACCACACCTTAAAGCTGGTCAAACAAGTCATTAATGCAAGGCATGGGATAACAATTCTTCACCGTCACCTTATTAAGATGCCTATAATAAATGCATATATGCATAGAACCATATTTATTCTTCACAAAAAAAAAAAAACAAGAGCTCCCCAAAGGGACACATTCATTCTAATAAAACCCTTACCATCAAGATTCGGAAGTTGAGAATTCACTCCAAAAGCTCCGTAGGAGCCATATGGTATAGTGCCATAGAAATAGAATGAGTGTAAGGCTTGAGATCAATGGCAAACTTAATCCCATGGACAAGGAGAAGCTATACAGAATGGTAAGGAACACATCAGGAAACTCAAAAACAATAGGAACAAAGTCAAGAAACAGACTTTCCACACTAGTATCACAAATATAAGCGAGATAAGACTCGCAGCTGTAATACCCCAGAGTTTGGTCCTTTAAAAATTACATGATTTTTAGCTTACTACTCATACCACAAATTACCTTATGAGTTGTAACATCACCATATGGGTCATAGGACCCCAATTGAAGGGTTACCGATGAGGTTACCCATGGGGTCTATTTTGAGTACGACTACCTTCATCGAGTTATCAAGACTTTAAATGAGTTATATAGTGCTTCTCATAGCTAAACTAGTTTAGTACCAAAATGTTTTTCCTTGAGAACGACTAGGATTCTATGTGTCGTAAAAACACCTTATAAGTCAAAGTGTGTGACTCATAGTGTCAATAGTGAGTGTTCCTTGAGCTACTATGCAAACTATGAGTCATGGAGATGACTTTTAACCAGACGTCGTGAGTCATGAGGCAACCTGTTACAACCAGAAGATCTTTTTGCACTTTTAAATAGGGGCATTCTTGTCATTTCCCTCCTTACCCACTTTGGACCCACATTCATAAAACACCCAAAAGGGGTTATTTCCATCAATTTAACAAAAAAATACTCTCTATCAAAATCTCGTATATCCCTAAGTCAAGAACACCTAGAGTTTCAAAGAGATTGGCAATTAGAGCTTTTAAGGGTTGATTTCTCTCCAAAATTCTTGATATCCAAGGGATGTTAATCTTCCCCAAATTTTATTTTCTTAACGCATGTGTTTTAAATTATTATTCAAGTAGTTTTTAATATTTGTTTTAGAATGTGGGTTGTGGAGTTTGAATGGTTGTTTCCTTAAATGATGTTCCCATGTTTTATGCAAAGTTATTCATGCTTTATTTATGGTATTGAAAATGTGGGGTGCATGGGTATGGTGAATAAAATAGGGGATTGTGGATTCCGCCAATTATGTTGATTTTGATAATTGAATTGATGACAACCCCTACCTAATCTTATGAACTTAGTTTTGAAACATTAGTATATGCATATTGAAATCACTTTAGGAACTTTGAATTACATAAAAGGTTCTAAACTGACCCTAATTAGTAATATGAAGAGTTGCATACACCATTTGACTAGGCTGACTCTTAGGATGATATGATGGACATAGAGAATACCTGCCATGAGAACTACTACCTTTGAATCAGGAACTACTATGGCTCCTACTGAAACTGCCATGAAATCTAGGCCTCTTATCATTGCCCCCTTGGGCCTCACAATGTATCTCCTCCATTATCCTATAATGATCCAAAACATCAGCCAAAGATCTACCTAAAGCAACTAAACTCTAAGTAGATATATGAATACAAAGTGAAAAACCCTGGGTTTGGACCCATAGAAAATTCCCTAGATTTCTAGTTTTTGGACATCATATGAAATATGAGCACCAGTCGTATGGTAGGGCACAGTTGGTATGGTCCGGTAGTATGCTAACCAGTGTTGGTTGGTGGGTTGGATTAGTTTTTGTAATGGATACAACTTGGTGGACAAGAGTAGTATAGTTGGTGACGGGTCGTATGGGTAGGGTTTTTCTTTAATTTGATCTGAGTGTTAGTAACTTAAACTTTAATCTAAGTACAAGTGGCCCACTATGATCTATAAGATAGGGTATGATTCGTACCTTTGACTTGTCTGATAGGCAGTGTTTAAATTTCCTTTTATTCTACTTGGCTAGGGATATAGTTTAGGGGTAATAATGGTATGGTTAGGTATGAATTGGGTTAGGTAAGTCATATATTGGATAGTGTTGGGTACAAGAGGGAGTTTTAATGTATTATGGTGGGTACCACTTAGATAAGAGGGTATGACTGGTATAGAGAAGTCATACCATATAACTAGAATTTTAAGATGTTTAAGTTGGGGGTAATATGGACATTTCCACACATAACCCCTTCAGGCCCCATGACTTATATCATTATTGGGAAATCATTTACCCTATTATTCTAATCTAAAACACTTAGAAACGTTCTCTAATTCTCTCTAAGGTAGTTGGGTAAAGGAAGGCTGCCATTTCATTTAGAGAATGAATTTAGGGCTTGTACAGGTGATTTCTCTTTATCATCTTCGTAATTTAAGTCATGTACTTCTCCCACATTGTTAGTCTAACTAAAGACATACTCTATACAATGATTTTATTGCATGATTAATGTATGGTTTTAGGTTTTTAAATATATGTTGGGGGTTTTTGTATTAAATGCTTAGTTATGGTTTTCCCATTTTTAATTATAGTTTACATTCTTTAATAGTGGTTTGAACAATTGGTCGCATCGTAATGGTTAATTAGTAACTGGAATTTGATTTGGAAACATAATGACACCAACATATTTGGTAAACTGCCTATGATAATGCTTATACTATTTATTTGTACTTTTAATAAAACTATTGCATGGTATGGTTTTGTAATGGAACCCTAAATGGATTAAGTAGATTAGAATGGTTAAATGGTAAGGTTTGGTGGTCATGGTTATGGTTAATTAAATTTCCTTCTGGGGTACACAGGATTCCCCCAAGTTAACCTTATAATGTAATATATGAGTACATGGGAACCCATTTACATAAAAAGGTTGGCTAAGGACATTTCTTGCAAGTTATAATCAGTATAACGACATCACTACTCATAGCTTTGGTTAATAATGATGGAATATGGTTAGGTTTGATGGTAATAGTTTTAATAAGGCAATAATGGCAGGGTGTGATAGCTAATCGTGAAGGTGCAAGTCCAGTAGATGGACACTGGAAACTCATGTTTTCCGACATGAGGGTTGGTTATAGTGACTATATATGATACTATGACGTACATGAGAATTCTTTAAGAACACTATACATATGTATGATAAAGAGATAAGGGTACTTGGGAATCCCTTACTCTTATGGTATCTCTAATTCATGATACTACACATATCAGGGCTAAGTTCAGGGGGTTACACTGGACCCATATAGCTCGAGGGTTGTTATTGGATGGTTAAGCTACACATACCAAGGTTAATGGTTTTAAAGGCATACTAAACCCGACTTCATTTCTCGATATGGTTATATATACTTGTATGGTTTATATATATATGGTTGGTTTACTTGGTTTTACTGGATGGCATTATTTTGTCCTTATCTAAAGTTCATGCTAGAGTTTACTTGCTTAAACATCTTTGGGCAGCTGTGTCCCCACACGATACAGGAATCAACCATTCTACCCCTCCTACTTACTAATTGGATTCGAGATCAGCTATTGGATTAAAGTGGTGATCTTTTCTATTCTGAAAGGCTCCATTACATATCCTTGATGTCTTTACATACTTTGGTTATTTTTTTAACATTTTTTGCTATGGTTTGGGGTATGTCCTAATCGGATATTGTTTTTCCTATGGTTAGAGACTTGTGTGACTATTAAAGGTTGGAATGGGTTCGGCATTGCAGTTAGCCTTAGTATTGGCATTAGTTTTGGGGCTGATACCGTTAGACTAAATTTATGATTGACTATACTTTTATGTTATGTTATGTTATGGATAGGACCTTGGTTATTATTTTGGTTTTGATACAGTTATTGGTTGGGTACTACATGATTGAACTTATTTGGGGCTTGTCACAGTCATAGGCCTATCCTATAGTTTGGAATCGCAATAAATACTATCTTATTATACATTTTAGATTTATCCCACTCAGGGTATGCATATTTTGAGGTTAGGTTGGGTAATAAGGGTGTCCCTAGTTCTAATTGTACTCAGGATTTCCAGTACGACAAGGTCCTATTTTGGGTCGTGTCAAGTTGGTATCAGAGCTTTAGGTTCATGGTCAATTAGGAGTCTATAAAGCCGTGTCGAGTAGAGTCTCTTTTAAGGGTGTGTAGTGAGCCACTCATAAGAAAGAGGTTACAAGGCATTTAAGAATATTTCACTTTCTTAGTATTATATTTTAAAGCTTAGAGTCTAAGTCCTGGAATCTTCTCTAAATCTAGTTCGTTCATTTTTTAGATCATGGCTTGATGATCTAAGATGCAAGGAAGCTCCTCAGTCCCAACTAGGGACAATATTAAAGGGACACGTACAACTAAGGAAATTCATACTCGGTCTAGGGGTCTAGTCCCTGATCTTTCTTCAGTTTCACTGGTTTCTAATAGTCTTCCTAAGGGTCAAGTGACTAATGTAGAATTTTATCAATCGATTCAAGTTACTGCTCAGTTAGTTGTTGCTCAGTATGAGTGGGATGCATCTACTGTTTCATCTATCAAGGCCACAAGGGTTATCCAATTTATGAAGAGGAATTCTCCTAATTTTACTGGTGTGAAAGTGGAGGAGGATCCTTAGGGTTTCTTGGATAAAATAGAAAAAAAAATTAGGGTGATGCAAGATACGAATATAGAAGGAGTGTATTTTATGGTTTATCAGCTGAAGAATATGGCGTACTAATAATACGAGGAGTAGGATAAGGCGAGAGGTGATGTTTAGGAGTTGGATTTGTAAGAAAATTTCTCTAATGCTTTTCGATATTACTTCTTTTCTCAAGAGTTGAGGGAACGAAGGTGCAGGATTTTGTCAATATGAGATAAAAGAAAATATCGGTCAAGGAATATGTCTTGAAATTTCATCAAATGTCAAGATATACTCCAAAATTGGTGTCTGACATGAGGTAAAATATAAGAAACTTCACTTCTAGACTATCTTAGAATTTGATTCTTGAAACCAAAATAGCATTATAGATCAAGGATATGGACCTTTCTAGGTTAGGGGTTCAAATATAATAGGTGAAAGAGAAAAAGAAGAAATAAACTGATTTTTTAGAAAGGTAGGGTAAGAAGTTTAGGTCATCTGAATAAGTTGGTGCTTAATAGGAAAGTGGTAGGGATGGTAGTAAGTGGCTAATGAAGAAGTGGGGGAGGTTAGGTTCCTTCTCTATGGTTGTTCTCCTTACCCAAAATAGCCAGGTGATAGGCGTCAGTAGGGTGGCGATAATTTTCAGGTACAAGGTGCCGAATCTTAGGCAAGTGGGGCCCAGTTGTCCTCATTATGCCGTCCTTTTCAATTTTTTAGTAGGTTGCATAAGGGTTTCTATGATGAGGAGAGGGAAAGGTGTTTCAAATATGGTCAGCCAGGCTATATGCTTAGAAAATGTATAGTTGGTAAGGGTGCTTCGAGAGCGAGTAAGGCTCTAGTTGCCTCATCTTCTCCTCCTGCACCAAAGGGTACTGTTTTTGTCTCTATTTTTGCTTCTGGTACTGGCGCAAGTCATAATAGGTTTTATATTTTTGGTACTCGATAGGAATCTGAGGCTTTGCGTGATGTCGTTACTGGAATGTTATAACTTTTATCTCGTGACATATATCATTTTCTTGATCTGAGGTCCACTCTCTCTTATATGACACTATTTGTTATTATGTATTTTGGTTTTGATCTTGAGGTTAATTTGGATACTTTTTTTTTTACTCCGTAGCTGACTCTATGATTGCTAAAAGGGTCTATAAGGGATGTATGGTATATATTGGTAGTAAGCAGAGTTTGGTAGATTTATTTAAACTTGATATGGTGGATTTTGATGTTATTTTGTGGATGGATTGGTTACATTCTTATTACGCACCCTTAGATTATTGGACCCGTAAGTGAATCGATTATTAAGTGGGAGGGTGGTCCCCTAGCTCCTAGGGGGAGGCTTATTTTTTATCTTAAAGCTCAAAGTCTAATCTACAAAGGGTGTCACTATCATCTTGTTCGGGTTAAAGATTCCAACTCAAAAAATCCTTCTTTACATTCAATTGTGGTGGTAAAAAAGTTTTTTAAGGTCATTCTGGATGATCTTCCTGGTGTTCTTCTGGATAGGAAGATTGATTTTGGTATTGATTTTGTTCTGGACACTCGTCAAATATCTATTTCTCCTTATAGAATGGCTCCAGCTGAGTTTGGTGAACTCAAAGATCAACTTAAAGGTCTTTTGGATAAGGGTTTCATCTATCCTAGTGTGTCCCCTTGGGGTGCACCGGTAGTATTCATGTGTAAGAAGGATAGCTCACTTCGAATGTGCATTGAATATCAGTAGGTGAATAAGGTAACGGTTAAGAACAAGATTCTTCTTCCAAGAATAGATGACTTGTTTGATCAGTTGTAAGGTGCCAAATTCTTTTGTATATAGATCTTCGGGCTAGGTACCATAAACTTAAGATTAAGGAGGTAGATATCCCTAATACAGATTTTCATACTTGGTATAGGCAATTTGAGTTCTTGGTTATGTCATTCAGTTTGACTAATGCCCCGGCGGTATTTTTCAATTTTATGAATAGGGTTTCAAGCAGTTTCTAGATCTTTTTGTCATTGTGTTCATTGATGACATTCTGGATTATTCTAAGAGTAAGGTGGATCATGCCAATCACCTCCTTGTGGTGTTACATACCTTGAAAGAGCAGCAGTTGTATGCCAAATTCCTAAGTATAAGTTTTGATTGAACTCTGTAACCTTTCTCGGTCATATTATTTCAATTAAAGGGATTATGGTAGATCCGCAAAAGGTTGTTGTGGTTAAGAGGTGGCCTAGACTAATAAATCTAACTGACATTCGATGCTTCTTCGGTTTGGTTGGGGTATTATAGGAGGTTCATGGAAAGTTTCTCGACAATAACTGCCCCATTGACTAAGTTGACTCAAAAAAATGAAAAGTTTTCATAGTGAGTTTTGAGAAGCTGAAGGAAAATCTAACTTCGGCTCCAGTTTTGACATTTCTTAAAGGTAATGAGGTATTTGTGGTTTATTATGATGTGTCCCAGGTGGGACTTGGTTGTGTTTTGATGCAGCATGCTAAAGTGATTGCCCATGCTTTCAAGCACTTGAAGGTGCATGAGAAGAATTATCCTGCTCATGATTTTGATATTTTAGCAGTGGTATTTGCTTTGAAAAAATGTTGGTATTATTTATAAGGAGTGCACGTGGATGTCTTTTCTGAACATAAGAGAATATAGTATGCATTCACTGAGAAGGAGCTAAATCTTAGGAAGAGAAGATCGTTGGATCTTCTCAAGGACTATGATATGAGTCTTCACTACCACTCAAATGTTGGTAGAACGGTATGAGGAGGGATATGTCTAATTTTATGGCCAAATTCATGGTGTTCCAATAAATCAAAGTTGAGCACAAGAGGCTAGGAGGGTTGTATCAGGAAATTGAGTTTCCTAAATTTAAATGGGGGATGATCAATATGGATTTCATTACCGTTCTTCCTTGGTATCAAAATCAATTTTATTCGATTTAAATCATCGTGGATAGGATGACAAAGTTCGATCATTTCATGCCTGTGAGGACTAACTTTTTGGCTGAGGACTATGCACAATTGTATCTTCATAAGATTGTAAAGCTACATAGGGTACCTGTTTCAATTAGCTCTGATCATAATACATAATTTTCATCTCACTTCTAGCGGTCTTTTCAAAAAGGGTTATGAACTAAGGTTAGTTTGAGTACTTTTTTTCATCCGTAGAAGGATGGGCAAGCAGAGAGGACTATTCAGACATTGGAGGACATGCTTCATGAATGTGTGATTGATTATGGTGGTAATAGGGTTGATCATGTACCTTTGGTAGAGTTTTCTTACAATAATAGTTATCATTCTAGCATTGGGATGGCCCTTTTTGAGGCATTACATAGTAGGAGGAGTAGATCTCCTATTGGGTGGTTCAAGTTTAGTGAGGAGGATATGTTTGGTCCGATTTGATTTATCAGGCTATGGAAAAGGTAAAGTTGATTCGGGATAGGCTTAAGGTTGCCCAAAGCTGCCAAAAGACCTATGCAGATGTAAGGCGTTGAGACCTGGAATTCTAGGTTGGTGATAGATTGTTCCTAAAGGTGTCTCCCATGAAGGGAGTGATGCGGTTTAGTAAACAGGGAAAGCTCAGTCCCCATTATATTGGTCCATATGTGGTTTTGCGGGGGATTGGTAATATGGCTTAAGAATTAGAGTTGCCTCCTAATTTGAGCTATATTTATCCAATATTTCATCTCTCCTTATTGATAAAATGTCTTGGTGATCCTTTCTCGGTGGTTCCTTTAGAAGGATTAGGTATCTCGAATTCTCTATCTTATGAAGAGGTACTTATTGAGATAGTGGATCAACAGGTTCATCAGTTAAAGACCAAGGATGTAGCGTTGATTAAGATTTGATGGCGGAACAACAAGGTGGAAGAGGCTACATGAGAAGTGGAAGTGGCCATGAAGTCCAGATATTTGTATTTGTTTTATGCTCTGGATATTTGTGTAAAAGGTATGTGTTCTTGATTACATCTCTATTTTCTAACTTGGTTAAAGTTTGGGTTGATATTTGATAATGCAAATGAATCTTGCTTGTGTTTGACATACCTTGCCCATTGTTCGGGGATGAATGATCCTAGTGGGGGAGACTAAAATACCCTGGGTTTAGAACCTTAGAAAATTTCCTAAATTTCTAGTTTCTAGACATTATACGACTTGTGAGTACCAATCATATTGTGGGGTAAAGTTGGTATGGAATGGTCGTATGCTAACTAGTAGTTGTTGGTGCATTGGATTTATTTTTGGAATGGATACAAATAGGTGGGTACGAGTGGTATGGTTGGTGACGGTCGTATGTATTGGATTTTTCTTTCATTTAATCTGAGACTTAGTAACTTAACTTGGATCTGAGTACGAGTGGCTCACCATGAGCCGTAAGATAGCGTACGAGTCGTACCTTTGACTTGTATGATAGGTAGTGTTCAAACTTCTTTTGGTTCTATTCTTCCAGGGATTCAATTTAGTGGTACTAATCATATAGTTGTGTACGACATGGGTTGGGTAAGTTATATGTTGGACAGTGTTGGGTCCAAAGGGAAGTCTTATGGTACGAGTGGTGGGTACCATTTGTATTTAAGGGTGTGACTGGTATTGGGGAGTCGTACAATATGATGGGAATTTTGAAGTAGTTTAAGTTGGGTGTAATCTGGACATTTTCCCACTTAACCCCTTAAGGTCCCATGACTTATATTACTATTGGGATATCATTTACCCTATTATTCTAATCTTAAACACTTAGAAACTCTCTCTAATTCTCTATAAGGCTCTCGGGTAAAAGAAGGTTCAATTTTCATCTAGAGGGACAATTTGGGACTTGTACGAGTGATTCTCTTTATTATCTTCGTAATTTAAGGCATGTACTCCTCCCTCACTGTTAGTTCCAACTAAAGGCATATTTTATACAATGATTTCACGGCATGATTATTTTATGGTTTTAGGGTTGCCAAATATATATTGGGTTTTGGTATTAAATGCTTGGTTATGATTTTTCCATGTTTTAATTATGTTTTTACATGCTTTAATGGTGGTTTGGACAATTTGTTGCATGGGAATGGATAGTTGGTAATTGGAATTGGTTTTGGAAACACTATGCCCCCAACATGTTTGATAAAATACCTATGATACTGCTTTTACTATATTATTGGACTTTAAATGGAACTATTGCAACGTTAAATGCTATAAATGCATTAAATGGATTGGAATGGTTAAATGGTAACGTTTGGTGGTCATGGTTAAGGTTAATTAAACTTTCCTGTGGGGGTACACGAGATTCCCCTAAGTTAACCGAATAATGTAATCTATGGGTACATGGGAATCCCTTTGCATAAAAAGGTTAGCTAAGGATATTGCTTGCAACCTATAGTCCATATGATGATACCATTACTTATATCCTTGGTTAATAGCAATGGAATAATAGTTTGGTTGGATGGTAATGATTTTAATTAGGCAATAATGGAGTGGTCTGATAGCTAACCGTGAAGGTGCGAGTACAATGTACGGACACTGGAAACTTATGTTCGCCGACATGAGGGTTGGTCATAGTGACCATATATGATACTATGAGGTACATGGGAATCCTCTAAATATATTGTACATATGTATCATGGAGAGAGAAGGATACTTGCGAATCCCCTACTCTTATGGTATCTCAGGTTCGAGTGGCTACACTCATCGGCGCCCATTCAGGGGGTTACACTGGACCCATAGAGCCCATGGGTGGTTTTAGGACGATTACAATACATAACCAGGTTAATTGTTTTAAAGGAATGCTAAAACTGGCTCTATTTCCTGGCATGGTGTTATGTATATATATACATACATATATATATATATATATATGTATGGTTTGTATTCATATGGTTGGTTTACTTGGTTTTACTGAATGTTAGTATTTAATCCTTATCCTGAGTTCATGCTAGCATTCACTCGCTAACCTATCTTCGGGGGCTGTATCCTAATGCTATGCAGGAACCGACCAATTTACTCCTCCTTCTTAGCAATCAGATTAAGTATCAGCTATTGTATTAAAGTGGCGAACTTCCATATTCTCGGAAGGCTCCATTTTATATCATGGATGTCTTTACATACTTTAATTATTTTATGGACATTGGTTTTGTCTATGGTTGGTACAATTTCCCAATCGGATATTGTCTTTTCTTTGGTTAGAGGCTTGTGTGACTATTATGGGTTGGAATAGGCAGGGTCAGTAATGGTGCCAGTCTTAGTATTGGCATTGGTATTGGAGCTGAATTTATGATTGTTCCATCCTTTTATGTTATGTTATGGACAGGAACTTGGTTATTTTTTTTTTGTTTTGATTTGGTTATTGGTTGGATACTTGATGGTTGGACTTGTTTAGGGTTAGTAATGGTCAAAGTCCTATCCCAGAGTCTGGAATCATTATAAATGCTATCTAGTTATATGTTTTAAATTCATTCGACTCAGGATATGTGTATTTGGAGGTTGGGTTGGGTAATGGGTATGGTCCCTGGTCCTGGTTGGACTTGGGATGCCCATTACGACAAGACCCTGATTTGGGTCGTCTAAGGAAGTCTCAACCCTCTAACAAAGCAACAAACTCTCTCATACTCAATATCAAGAATATAAGTTGCATGCCTAGATAACTCGTCAAAATGAGCCTTATACTCCGCAACTGCCATAGAACCCTACTTCAGTATAGAAAATTGATCCCTCAAACGATCTGAGTCTTCGAGGCATATACTTCTCCATGAACATCTCAGAACATGATTAATGGAGAAGATTCAACTAGTATAGAATCCATATAACATCTAAGTCTAGAAAAGTCAATACATTTGTCTTGAAACAAAGGACTAAAACTAAAGATGGAGGAAAGAGAGTGACTCAAACTCTAAGAGCTCACATTATCTCCAAAATTGATCACCGCACAAAAAATAATCAATGGTGGTAACTAGTACTTAGATCTGTGCCAAAAAGGTACGAAAATGTAGTGTGAGTATCATAACAATAGGTACTCAATAAGCATCACTGGATGATGATGCTAAATCATGATATAAGAACGATAGACTTCATGATAACATAGCTAAACCAAGTTACAAAATCAAACTTGAATTATCTCCATCATCACTATACATAAATAGTGCATACTTGAGATATTAATGACAGCATAATGTAAAAAATCATGCACAATCAAACATAGCTACAAAATTTGCTCCCATATGCTAATTGGTGTAGAAAAATAAAGAACTCGACATAGCATCCCATATAACTGGAGAGTACACTCAAGAGAAGAATAGTCTAAGCATGGATCATTTACAACTAACCATCATCATCATTTAACCATCATTCCATAATTTTCATTATTCTACATTATTCTATCTCCTAACAATTTGCCAACATTATTCCATAATTCATAAATTTTAAATTAGCCACCAATTTTCCATTGAGAATCATTTATTTACGAGTCATTCCGTACTAATTATACAATACTTTATCACTTCATCATGTAATAGTTAATACCGGGACTTGAACAGATAATACATATATATAGTCAATACCCAAAATGAATCGGTCATAATATAAGCAATACCAAAATTAAATCGGTCATAATATAATCAATACTTAGAATTGAAACGGTCATAATACAATCAATGCCCAAAATTGAATCGGTCATAATATATACATAATCCTCATCATAAGTCATATCCTTCGCAGCATTACCAATCGCATGATCAACAGGTTTTAATTCTCACAATTACCTACATAACCACCAAGAATTAAGATTCAACACTATTACCTCAATACACATCACCACGAGCCCAAATAGTTTTAAGGTTCATCAAAGCTAATATGTTTTATAGCATAAACTGGGTTAAGAGTCAACTTGTAATCCTTGATTCCATTTTGAGCCAAATTTCTACTTGAACTAGGCTTAAGGTATCTAAATCTACTTTTAGATGTCAACAAGCCTCAATTATCCCTACGATAGGAAATTCACCTAAAACATGAATGAATAGGTCAATTATACCTAATTAGAATAATCTAAGATGTTCTCATTCTAAACATGAAGAATAAAGTCCAATTCACCTAAAGCACAACGGAACAAACAAAGAATTTCAAGCTTATCGTATCAAAATATCCTAAACGTCTTAACTAACCCCAAGTCGTGCATTCCATTAATATACACAAAAAACTAGTCCCTAATCCAACACAATATTATAAATGTATTATGGAATAGCTCAATCTAACAAGGGTTTAAGCCTAGCCTATCTCGACGTCGAATTAAGCTCAACGAATAACTAAACCTTTGGTTTTTCCTTTCGAGAAACCTGCTCAAGATGTCAAGCTATCAAAAACACATTCTACTAAGCAATATGATAAAATCAATACCCGTATTGCACCATTGTGGTTTGGGTACAAAAAATGACATCAAAAGCCTATGTGGATCCTATTGATGGAAATCAAATTTTTGAAACCAACCCAACATTCATACATGATCAAGGAATCATAACCCTCAAGAATGGGTGAAAAACAAAGCTAATTTAAGGATAAAATCAAGTCCTTAAGCTATTGGGGTTTTGAGAATTGAATCAAGAAATTTCACCAAGAAAAAGGTGAAATCTTACCTTAAATCTGATGAAAATCATGAAAAAAAGTGTTAATCAAGCACCCATTTCACCCGCAAATCTTAATTTTAAGAGTTCTCACTCTTTAGGGTTTTTTCTCTCAAGGTGTGGATGAATAATGTGTTAATTCATGCCATAATTTTTCTATGTATACCTGTAATACCTCGTATTTCCCTAGATTAATTTAAGTCTTAGTAAATGAGTAATCCCATATAAAATTTTTAAAATACCTAGTATTTTTTCAGTTGAGAGCCTGGCATTTCATGGAAAATTCAATTAGCTTTTCAACGATATAAAATTCGCCCAAATCTAATACCTGGGTGAAGAGTTAGAGTCATTTTAGTGAAACAGTATACCACCTGGTACTTTAGCGCATTACGGTGGCAGACCAAATGGCAATTGTCATTTTCTAGTAAGCCAACGTGATACCACCGCATCACGCCATCAGCCAATTTCACAATTATCACTTTTTCAGTGTTGCTCCAAGATAATGGCACCTCGCGCCAAGTCCAGTTTCCCATTCTGTGAGGCACCATGATGGCACCGCGTCGCGCCATGAGCCTAGTTCCCACTTTTCCACTTTCCAGTGAGCCGGCGCGATTGTACCGCATCGCACCAGGAGGTACTTTTAGAAATTTTTGACAGAAATCCAAAGTTTCGCCCAGGGTTAAATTATATTTTTTTTCATGATTTTATTACATCCAAATATGGGATTAAATCCCTAAAAACGTTTTAAGTCATTCATTATTCAATTTTTCATCAATATCAAGAGATTTCTCTTTATAATACAAAACCCTAACTCTACAAAACCAAGAGCAATCTCAAGAAATCCTCCAAGAACCTTCAAGAACTCTTCTTCTCAGTTATGTTAGGTATTTATTCATGGGTCCCTTTCACCAATGAAGTCCAAGAACCCTTTTTAAACATACAAGATCCCAGATTCATGATTT
The DNA here is from genome assembly GCF_002878395.1 of Capsicum annuum. Lineage (NCBI taxonomy): Eukaryota > Viridiplantae > Streptophyta > Magnoliopsida > Solanales > Solanaceae > Capsicum > Capsicum annuum. Next base: position 73,877,180 of record NC_061113.1, read on the forward strand.
CCATGTTTGAATTAGATTGAATTCATCTTCATGTTATTATTTGGGTTTCAATCCATGAATTAATTACAAGTTTCATGAAAATGTAATAACATGTGTGATAAATATGTGATTATCTGGATAAACCTTTTAATTTACAAATTTATTAATGTATCATGATGTTCATGAGTTGGCCATTATCATGTAAATAATCCATGCCCCCAAGTGTTTGCTAAATTGCCTATGCAAAGTAAATAGTGAAATCATGACATGTTTTTATGATACCTAAAACAAAGCTATAACCGAAATTCAAGACTAAAGAAGGAAAAATCAGCATCTAAAGAAAGAGGAGATGAAGTAGAAACAAGAAGAAAATTGCATTAAATGAAAAAGGATAGATAATGAGACATTTAACAATACTAATGAGAAGCACTAAAGTTTATATCAAACACTTAAACACAAATCACCAACATTGATTACACCTCATTCTTAGGTAGACACAAAGGGAGTCACCTTCCCCAAGAACCAACCTTTCTTGCCAATTTGTCAACACAAGTGAAATCCATCACTTAGCATTAACCCTAAATTTTGATTCTACACTAAACTAGAAGAATAAAGCTATCAACTAAATAGTATCCTTTCAATATTAATCAAAGCTAAGGAAAATACAAGCTAAAGGGTCTATTTATACTTATTACAACCAAATGACAAAAATGCCCTTAATGAAGGGTGCTTCTTTGGAGTGTAAAGGAGGAGTATTATAAGACCATAATACACCTAAGTTACTGGCCCTTGGAGTGTATCCAAGGCTTCCTTGGAATATATTCAAGGTCCCTCTTCACATATTAGTAAGTACACTCTCTCAGATGAATGCAACATACTCTCACGAGCTTCCATCTTCAAAAATGGTGCCTTATGTGCTTGGACTTGATGAATGGCACCTCTTTCATACTCTCAAAACCGATGATGGTTCATTATTCTAGGCTTATGGTCCTTGGGTTAGGATCAAGGCAAGCATCCAAGCAACCTTCTACACACGGGATTGCTTTATGTCTTGCTCAAAATAGGCCTTCCTTGCATATTTTTGTGCCCTCGAAGTGACCAATTAAGGGGCCTTTAGGTGTTAGCCTCCAAAGAAGTCATCAAAATCTAAGGTGGCCATTCGACTTGTATCATTCTCCCCTTGTTGAAAAGGATTCGACCTCGAATTCAAACCTTGCAAAACCAAAGAGAGGACAAACAAATACAAACTCATCATGGCATGAGGGTTAGGATTAGCACAAAAAATCATCTCAACATGCCAAGGTTGCACATATTTGCAACATAACCAAGGATCTTTTATATCAAATATTAAGAGTTCAATGAAAGATGCACAAAAGATTTGGTTACGGGGTTCACCAGAAGTGATACTTTGCTTGTCATGTAGACCAAGCAACAAGTTAGGTGCACCAACATCATCAATACTATATTTAGCAAAGGGGTCAAACGGGAAGGGTAGCCATAGACACGGGTCTAGACAACACTCCCATTTCCCAAAGGCTTCACCCAAACTACACGACATACTCTCTACAATAGTATACATATCATCAAAAGCAAGTAGAGAGTAGACAAAGGTATCACTCAAGTCAACTTCTACTAAGGTGTCTTCATGTATGTACTCACAGCTAGTTTTAACATCATCGCCATAAGTACTCTCAATAATAAGGTCACACATAGTTGAAGAAGAAGTAATTTCCAAGTAATGGATACTTTCTCCTCTTATGGAAGATCCTTAAAGTAAACACATACCACCATAAAAATCAAAGGGATTATTGCTTAATTTTTTAAAAGAAAAAAGCAAATCATCCTCATAATTATCAAACAAAGGTGGGGTGTCATACAAAGGATCACATACACAATTATTTTTCAAGGAAAAACCTCCTATTGGGTTTTTTAAATATTCAAGCAAATCAAAACATTCATCACCCTATTGGTTATTCCCTTCCAAGACTACACATTTCTTACCCTTAAGAGTACTCTCGTCTTTTAAGAAGATATTTCCATCTTTAGAAGGTATTTTGTCACACCATAATGGGTTAGCATATAGGCTATAGCCTCCAAAGTAAGCTTTACCATCCTTTTCACTAATAAGCTCATTAGGAGTGTCTATATCATCTTCAAAAAAGACATTATTCCTAAAGAGAGCATGATCTAAACCATGGGCAGATTTAGAACACATGAGTTATTCACTCTCTAAAAGATCAATATCAAGTTTCAAAGTGGTTTCAAGCACAAGATTGTTCAGATAATAGCTCTCGGGTTCACTCCCATTTTGTTACCAACATTATCAAATTATCCACTCACTTGCGTTCTATTAATTACAACACACATAACCTCAAGTGGTGGGAAATTTTCACATACGAGTTGATTAACACAAGTTTCACAAGACGATGTACGTTCATTCAACACTATGGCTTCAAGACTAGGTGCACACAAATCAATCTTACAAGAAGATTCAATTCAGACATCAATAGGATAAACTAGTGTATCCACACTTACAATATGTACATCATCATCAAGAGGCGGGGAAATAATAGACTCACAAATATATAAGCTACCACTCACGCTTAATGGGCTACTAGCCACATAATTATTGTTCACATGTACAAAAGTGTAAGAGTTTGCTATTTTACCTTTATGTTCTTGAGCACATTCTTCTTTTCCTTGGTTTGGATCATGGCATCCCACTTTCTCCTTTGAGAATCTCGCATCACAAGGGAGTTTGTCAAGTCTTCTCTCTTCTTTCACATCTTTATCTCTTTTCCCAAAATTGGGATTTAGTGCACTAAGCATTTGGCGTATATCTTCAATGAAGCTATCACAATGGTCATTATACAATTAAATGTGGCATTAAATTATTGGCAGCAATGGTACCTATAAGAAAGAAACAAACGTATAAAACAACCAAACAAGTTAGTTCAAATATCCTCACCAACTCTCTCACTCTCAGATTCTTACCTCACATTTGGTCTCACAAGTATTGAAACTTTGGCATATACTTGGAAAGTGAGTGAGCGATGATTCTACTTTGGACCAGAATGGATTTTCATTTGATATGACTAAAACTTCTTACAGACTTGAACCAACAAGTTACAATAAATTACAAATGATAAAAGCACAAAAGAAACGTAGACACGGAACAAAGAACTCTAGACTAATTATCAACCTAATAGGTAATTACTAGTTTGGTAATTAATGGTAGAATCAACACAACAGCAACTAGAAACAACAAACAGAAACTTAGAAATCTAATATAGAACTCAATTTGGTCATTCACAAAAGTGATGACATGGCAGCTTGTGATTGGGCATCGCTTTTTTTTCAACTTCAAAATCTCTTGTTTTGGACAAACACTCCTTTAGGGAAGAAGGACTTCAGTTTTAGAGGGAAAAATGAAGGTTTTGAAGCCTTTTTGGAGCTTCAAATGAATTCAAAATGTGTTGGTCCCCCCCTGTACTTTTAATTATTCTTGATTATTTCCTTTGTCTCTTCTTTCACAAATATTCTTTCACAAACAACAAGTACAATCTCTTTATTCCCTCTTTTTGGATCAAACAAGCTCTTTGAATATTCTTCTTCCCAAAGATATGAAGACGATGGAAGAACAGGATGAATATTCAAGAGCTGACCAAGTTTGACCAACAAGCAAATGAACCCTAATTTCACATTTTCTTTTAGATCTAGGTTCCTTAGGCCAAGGCAAGCTCAATCAACGAAAAATCAGCCACAAATCACGTCACCAACACAAACCCAAAACGTCACTACCTCCAACAAACTTCAAACAAGCCACAATAATGGTGGATCTAGCATAAAAATAACCAAATCTTGTTTTAAACTTAGATCTAGACCCTTTAAGTTATAGAGAACAAGAATCTAACACTAGAAACTATCAAAACAAGCTAAAATTTAGCATATCTAAGTTATGAAATTCGGATCTACTACAAAAAGAAGACAACACACAATTTTTTTTGAGTTTTTAAGATTTTTGACTCTTTTTTTGTGGATTTTTTTACTCTAGACTCTTTTTTGTGAAGAGTTTCTTAGATCCAAGACTTAGAGTTGTGGGAAAAACTATAATACATGGTTATAATACCAAATGATACCTAAAATAGAGCTATGACCGAAATTCAAGACTAAAGAAGGAAAAATCAGCAACTAAAGAAAGAGGAGATAAAGTAGAAATAAGAAGAAAATTGCATTAAATGAAAAAGGATAGATAATGAGACATTTACAAATACTAATGAGAAGCACTAAAGTGTATCTCAAACACTTAACACAAATCACCAACATCGATTACACCTCATTCTTAGGTAGACACAAAGGGAGTCACCTTCCCCAAGCACCAACCTTTCTTGCCAATTTGTTAACAAGTGAAATCCATCACTTAGCATTAACCCTAATTTTAGATTCTACACTAAACTAGAAGACTAAAGCTATCAACTAAATTATCCTTTTAATATTCATCAAAGCTATGGAAAATACAAGCTAAAGGGTCTATTTATACTTATTACAACCAAACGAAAGAATGCCCTTAATGAAGGGTTCTCCTTTGGAGTGCAAAAGAGGAGTATTAAAAGACCATAATACCCCTAAGTTAAGGCACCCTTGGAGTGTATACAAGTCTTCCTTGGAGTATATTCAAGTTCCCTTTTCACGTAATAGTAAGTACACTCTCTCGAATGAATACAACATACTCTCACAAGCTTCCATCTTCATAAATGGTGCCTTGTGTGTTTGAACTTAATGAATGGCACCTCTTTTATGGTATCAAAACTGAGGATAGTTCATTATTTAAGGATTATGGTCCACGGGTTAGTATCAAGTCAAGCATCCAAACAACCTTTCACACACTGGATTGTTTTATGTCTTGCCCAAAATGGGCCTTCCTTGCATATTCTTGTGCTCTCAGAGTGACCAAGTCTTAGGCCTTTAGGTGTTGGCCTCCAAAATAGTCAGCAAAAGCTAAGGTGTCCATTGGACTTGTATCATATTATGTGGTCCCAATTATGTACAAGTTTATGCCCTACAAGTGTTTGTTGAAATGCTTATGCGATTTGACCAGAGAAACCATGATATGTTATTATGTGATCCCATTCATGCACAAGCTCATGTATATCATGTGTTTTATGAAATGTCTAAGTGATTGCATTGTTAGCAAGAAAGTATTGTTATGCTTTTATGATCATGTTATGTCTTTAATTTAAATTTATCGTGTCCTGGGTTATTTAATACCCGACAAACTAGATGTTTACCTAGAGCCAATATCAGTTACAGAATGATATCAGTTATGTCATGATCAGTAGAACTTAGTTAGTTACAGAACTTAGGAAAACTCTGTAGACTTAGTATCAATCCAGTCTAGGTTAGTATAATCAGTTTAGTGTCTATTCAGTTGGGAGTAGGATTTAGCACTGAGAGAGCCTAGGGATGAGGACTCACCAATTATTTAGGACTTGGTCCTTAGAAATAATCCCTATATTCTAGAACTATGTAACTAGCATAGGTCGTGAGATGTCACTCGTTAGATACGACTGACATACTCAGGTATCACCCGCTAGTTTAGGACTGATCTTAGGGGTCACCCATCAAATAGAACTGACTCCATAGCAGATGTTGGTACCCGTGGAATGGTATTAGCACCCTTTCGATTGGGGTTATAGATTGGACCCCAACTCAGGTACCTTATTTTATTTGTGGCATGTCGGTTAGATGATTACCTCCTACAGTTTTAGTTTTTAGTCTCCAGTTTAAAACTCAATTTATTTTATAGAATCAGGACTGTCAGACACAATAATTATCAGTAAATCAGTTATCAGTAACTTCAGATATTAGTTACTCAGTTATCAGAACTCAGTGCTAAACTTCAGAAAAGCTCAGTTACAGTCTATACATATATGTATAGTATTGCATACTTAGTGATTTCCGTAGTATCATTTATCCACGTACTCGTACATTCAGTTACTCTATATTATTCAGTCAGTTATTGTTCATGCATATGTCCCCTTGTATTCAGCATTACCTCATCTAGCATACCAGTACATTTCATATACTGATGACATACTCTTTCTTTGTAATATGATGTCTCATATCATATATTCAGATGCTCAAGATCTCAACCGCATTTAAATAGATCCAGTCAGCAGTTGTAGATTTTGTAGTGAGTCATCATCTATTGGGAATAAAATTTATTTCAGTTTATCAGCAGTTTAGTAGTTTGAGTTAGTTGGGGGCTTGTCCCATCGATTTCATATTCAGACAGTTCAGTTACAGGCTTTCAGAATAGACTAGTTTAGACAGTGTTTAGTTTTCAGATGTTTTTACCAGATATTAGTTATCAGTATTTAGATTTTGAACCTTATGGCAATTCAGCCTAATTTTGTATTTATTTCAGTATTACTATTTAGTGCTCACAACAAATATTAGTCATGGGTTAGTTAGTGGTCCTTCAAGGTCGTAAGAATCGTGTGGTGTGTAGGGTCTACTCTCGAAGTGTTACAAACTTGGTATCAGAGCCTAAGGTTCAACCAAGTCCTAGGAAGTCTGAAAATCATATCTAGTAGAGTTTTGTGCATGGGTGTATAGCGTGCCATACTTATGGAAAGGAGGCTATGAGATATTTTAGGAAAAGTTTTCCTTCTTTCAGTATTTATGTCATGTGAATGATCATGAGCTCATGTTAAGCTCTCAGTCTAATTTACTTCTTATTTTCATTTACAGAACATGCCTCTTAAAAGGACTAACAAAAGAAAAAAATAGAAATCAGTCAGCACCTCAGCCCATTCAGGTAGATCCCCTGGATGAACATGTCTCCCATACAGAATTTAGAGTTGCATTCACTACTCTAGCCAATTCTGTAATAGCTCAGAATGAATGACCAGTTGTTGTTCAGTCCAACCCAGTGGCCAATACTGCTGCAACTAGGATTTGGGACTTCACTCGAATGAATCCTCCCATATTATTAGGATTTAAGTTAGAAGATGATCCACAAGAGTTCCTCGATCAGGTTCAGAAAGTCAAAGATATTATAGGAGTGAATTCTAGTGAGAGGGCTAACTTAGCGCCTATCAGCTATAAGATGTAGCTCATACGTGGTTTAAGTAGTAAAAGATAGATAGGGGTACAAATGCAGAGCCCATAGAGTGGGAAGAGTTTCCTACTATTTTTCTAGATAGATTCTTTCTCTTAGAGGTGAGAAAAGCCAAGGTGTTAGAGTTCATCTATCTCAGACAGGGCAGTATGAGCGTAAAGAGTATTTCTTTAAGTTTACTCAGTTAGCCAGGTATGTGTCACGCCTCAAATCTTATTGGGTTGGAATGGCACCCGTAACCGAGGAGGCCTGGGAGAACCAGCTCATAACCTTATACTTCCCATGCATACCTCTATGACAACCCAAAATTCGGACAGCATCATGTCGTATATAGAAGGAAATAATCACCTGTATAAGCTCGAGCACACATATATATATATACAATACTTGGACGTTGGATCCATCACGTCTATTAACAAAACACCACCTTGACTGTACATTAGGTCTACAAAGCCTCTAGACAATACAGAGAGTTTAACTAAGGTCGGGACATACCCCACCATATAAATAACTTTTATACAATATCAAAAGTGACTGGATATGACACAGAAAGCCCCGAAGCAAACTGGAGCTCACTAAAAGCAGCTGGATATCCTGGCTTCTACTTGTGCGGTGTATGAGCTGAGGTACCTGTGTCTACAGCATGAAATGCAGGTCCCCCGTGGGGGACGCCAGTACGAAATATGTATTGAGTATGTAAAGCTGTAGATAATCACATATGATATAGGAGCTCAACAAAAATCAGAAAAAAATGAATAAATCATAATAGGAGTGGACCACACTTCCTAGAACTTGTGACAACCTATATACATTGTATTTATTCAATCACTTTACCTTCGTTCCTATCAACTTTGTAAACATTACTGAACTGTACTGTGACCATTAGGCTCCCTCCAGTACATATCAACTGGGATCGACTCATGATAGGCGTATGCCCCTAGGATACCACCCATAAACACATAAATAGGGATCGACCCATGATAGGCTTATGCCCCTAGGATACCACCCGATAAGAGAGAACTTCTATCACTTAGTTCAATTAATCTTTGAGATTGTTATTTCGGTCGCCACAGCATTTTCGATACTTTGAAACAATGATACATCAATAAGAAACATATAAATAGACTATCAATTCAATAACGATGAAGTAAGAACTCATTGACACATCAATGAAGTTTTTTGGAGTCATCAATGCCATAACAATGACGTAGGAACTTATTGGTATATCAATGAAATATTTTGGAGTCATTAATAGCACATGGATCTTGTTTAAGTAACCGGATACCTTTTGACATTCATTAGTGCAATAAACATGTATGATTTAGAAAACAAGTAAGTATTGGAATGTCTTGACACCTTGTAGGGTGGAAACAAGTTCATTGGTAACGTAGGACATCATACAAAACCATTATGGATCACATGTTATTGAATAACTTTGGAAACTTTCTTAATAGAACAATTGTTCACTTTCATGCCAAAGATATGGTATAGAGTATGTTTTACATACCTGACTGTCAACCTTCAATACTAGTCCCAAATGGAATTTTCGTCTTTTTGGATTACTTATCTACAATGAACATATATAGCAATCTAGTATTATCAACCAAATGCCACAATTCAATTATTTGAATTCACCAACTAGTGGTTAAGCAGTAAGCCTTAATTACACCACAAAGGGTGTCACTTTAACCCTCTTATACTCTAATTACATTCACATGCCATGCATATTCATACAACATCCTCCAATATCAAGTTTGGATTCATTTATCCTTCCAACCAATCCATTAAACCAAATTGAGCCATCGACATAAATAATCATCAATTCAATAGTATATCACCATATCCACCTTCGATAACTCAATTACCATATCCACCTTCCATAACTCAATTACGATATCCACCTTCCACAATTCAATACAGCCAAACCATGCAAAATTGTCCATAACCCTATTTCCATCACCTTTCAATAACAACCAATACATATAATCCCCTATCACACATATACATATGGAAAAGAAAAAAGGCAAACAATATTCATACCTTAGAATTCACCTCTTGATTATGCAATCCTGTTTGCACAAATAATAGGTGCCGTTCGAAGCTTTCGAGATGACGCAGTTACCAGATTACTTTGGAATTTCTACGGTTGAATCAAAAGTAATTTAAAGGTCTAATTTTGCTAGGGTTTGTTCTTCCTCAATGATTGATGATGAAAATGAGTTTTTGAACTCATATACATGTATATATACACATATTCCCATCCATAATATAATAGGAAATGACCAAAATGCCTTTAAAATTTAAATAATGTCAAATCTGTCCTTTGGTGGACTATTTTGATAAGTTAAAGTATATCGACCATAACTCATTTCTCCGATATCGGATTTGGGTAAAATTTGTATAGTTGGAAGGATAATTCAAAGGGATTTTATTTCATATAACATAGGCCACCCAGTTCGTCCTGTACAAGGAGTTATGGTTATTTGAAGTTGACCCTAAAAATCTGTTTTGATAGGCTGAAGTAAAACGAGTATAACTCCTTACTCAGACGTTGGATTTGGATAAAACTAATTACATTGGAAAAAAGAGTCAAAGATCTTTCTTTTCATAGGTTGCAAATCTCCCAGTTCATTATCTTAAGAGAGTTATGATCATTCGAAGTTGACCCAAAAATTCGGCTGGCCTCAGTTGTTTATGTGCAGGAAATTTTCCTGCACATTTACTATTCCCAAATATCCCGGGGCGCGATTATATCCGAAACCTATCCATTTTTGGAAATATTTATATCTTTGGAAAGCTTATTCAATAACCTTCACATGGAACCATCGACAGGCAAATTCTGGTATAAATAAAATAAAAAAGTTAATTCCATATAAATAAGATCAATACACGTACTTGAATACACCAATACACGTACTTGAATATGGGGTGTTACATCCTTCCCCCCTTTAGGACATTTGTCCTCTAATGTTAGCGTAGTTATTCAACCGAAATAAGTTCAAGTCCATCATTAATATTCACATCATCACATAAATACTATGCATATATAAAAGAAAAACTTACTTGTTAATGTTCTAACTCCGTTTCTTGAACTTCCTCTTCATCTTTGAACAAATGATGGTACTTAGATTTCATTTCTTCCTCAGCTTCCCATGCAATCTCTTCCCTTTGACGATTTCTCCAACGTACTTTCATAGATGCTATCTCTTTATTTCTCATCTTCTTAACTTGGCGATCTAGAATAGCAATAGGAACTTTCTCATCGATAAGATCTTCCACAACTTGCACATCCTCAGTAGAAGTGATATGTGGTGGATCTCCGATGCACTTTTGAAGCATTGATACATGAAATCCCAGATATACTGATGAGAGCTCTTGGGGTAGCTCTTATTCATATGCAACTTGTCCAAACCATCGAGTGATCTTATACGGGCCTATATAACATGGACTCAACTTCCCTTTCTTGCCAAATCTCATTACCCCTTTCATTGGTGATACCTTCAATAATACCCAATTACCTGTAGAAAACTCTAGCCCTCTCCTTCTACTATCCGCATATGACTTGTGTCGACTTTGGGCTGTTTTCAGTCATTGCTGAATTACTTTAACCTTCTCTATGGCTTGATAAATAAGATCCAGTCCGAACAAAAGAGTTTCACCCACTTCGAACCATCCTATTAGTGATCTACACTTTCTTTCATATAAAGCTTTATATGGTGCCCTTTTGGTACTTGAATGATAGCTATTATTGTAGGCAAACTCAATAAGAGGTAAATAATCATCCCAGTTTCCCTTAAAATCTATTACACAAGCTCGTAGCATATCTTCAAGTGTTTGGATGGTACATTCTGCTTGTCCATCTGTTTGAGGGTGAAAAGCTGTACTCAACTTCACTTGTGTTCCCAAACACCTCTGAAAAGACTTCCAAAACTTTGCGGCAAATTGGGTTCCCCAATCTGATATAATAGAAATTGGCACTCCATGTAATCAAACTAGCTTTTTAATATACAGCTTCGCATACTCTTCAACTGAGTAAGTGGTCCTAACTGGTAGGAAATGTGTGGATTTGGTAAGCCTATCAACAATCATCCATATAGAATCAAACTTTTGATATGTACGAGGCAAACCAATAATGAAATCCATGTTGATCATGTCCCACTTCTAGCTTGGAAGATTAATGCATTGCATATAACCTCCAGGTTTTTGGTGGTCAACTTTAACTCTTTGACAATTTGGACATTCAGCTACAAATTCTTCAATGCTCTTCTTCATGTCATTCCACCAATACATATCTTTCAAAGCTTGATACATTTTGGTTGATCCTGGATGAATGGAATACCTTGAACAATGTGCCTCTGTCATAATCTTCTTTCTTAGCTTGTCTATATCCGGCACACACAATCAGTTTTAGTACTGAAGTACTCCTTCTCGCGTAAGCTCAAATGCCTTGGTTGCACCACTCAGAACGTTCTCCTTAAGCTATAATAAAATAGGATTTTCATATTGCTTCTCTTTCACTTCAGCTACTGATGAAGATTCCGCAGCATTATGTATGATAAGCTCTTTATTCGGAGTTTCAAGAAGGCGAACTCCCAAACTAGCTAACTGGTGAAGATCTTTAATCATCCCTTGATTTCTATAGGTGTCATCATAGCCTTACGACTTAACGCATCAGCTACCACATTTGCTTTCCCTAGATGGTACAGCATATCAATATCGTAGTCCTTTAATAGTTCAACCTATCTCTGCTGCCTTAAATTTAGATCTTTCTGATTAAAAATATATTGCAAGCTCTTATGGTCAGTATATATATCAACATGAACCCCATATAAGTAGTGGTGCCATATCTTTAAAGCAAAAATAACTGCTGTCAGCTCAAGATCGTGTGTAGGATAATTTTTCTTATGTGGACACAATTGTCTAGAAACATATGCTATTACCTTACCATGCTGCATCAATACACATCCTAAACCAATTCTGAAAGCATCACAATACACTGTATACCCTTTGGTGCCTTCTGGAAGTACCAACACGGGTGTAGAAATCAACTTGTTCTTTAAATCTTGAAAACTCTTCTCACAGGCATCATTCCATTGGAATTTGGATGCTTTAAGGTTTAGCTTAGTCAAGGGTGTTGAAATGGAAGAAAAGCCTTCAACAAACCTTCTATAATAACCGACCAACCCAAGAAAACTACGACTCTCCGTAGGCGTTGTGGGCCTTGGCCAGTTCTTCACAGCTTCTATCTTTTGAACATCAACCTTTATCCCTTCACTAGACATAATATGACCCAAAAATGCCACCGACTTTAACCAAAACTCACATTTAGAGAACTTTGCATAAAGCTTACAATCACGAAGAGTCTGGAATTCCTATTGTAAGTGATTGGCATGGTCCTCTTCTAATCTAGAATAAACTAGAATATCATCTATAAAAACTATCACAAATACATCCAGGAATGTCTTAAACACCCTATTCATCAAATCCATAAAAGTTGCGGGTGCATTTGTTAGCCCAAATTACATAACTAGAAACTCATAATGACCATACCATATTCAGAAAGTTGTCTTGGGTATATCCTTCTCTTTGACCCTCACTTGGTGGTAACCTGACCTCAAATGAATCTTAGAAAAGCACTTGGCGCCCTGTAACTGATCAAATAAATCATCAATTCTTGGGAGAGGATATTTATTCTTAATAGTCACCTTATTCAACTGCCGATAATCAATACATATCCTCAGCAAGCCATCCTTTTTGCGCACAAATAACACTGGTGCTCCCTAGGGGGACATACTAGGCCTTATGAATCTCTTCTCTAACAAATCTTCCAATTGCTCTTTCAATTTTCATAATTTTGTTGGGGCTATTCTATACGGAGGAATGGAGATTGTTTGGGTTCCTGGTATTACATCAATACCAAACTCTATTTCTCGTTCAGGAGGGAAACCTGGAAGATCTTCAGGAAATACATCAGAAAATTCATTTACCACCAGAACAGTGTGAAGAGTTGGTGGCTCCGCTTCTGTATCCCTTACTCTAACTAAATGATATATGTATCCCTTGGAAATCATTTTTCTTGCCTTAAAATAAGAAATAAATCTACCTCTTGGCGCGCCAATTTCACCTTTCCATTCAAGGACTGATTTATTTGGAAAATAGAAATATACCTTTTTCGTGCAGCAATCAATTGTGGCATAACAAGACGCCAACCAGTCCATACCCATTATAACATCAAAATCTACCATTTCTAACTCCACGAGATTAGCCATCGTATCATGACCATAAACAGTTACTATGCAGTTTCGGTAAACCCTTCTAGCTATAATAGATTCCCCAACCGGTGCGGACACTTCAAATGGCTTAGCTAACAGTTCGAGTATTCTTTCAAAATTTCCAGCAACCAATGGAGTAACATAAGATAATGTAGAACCGAGATCAATTAAGGCATATACATCGAATGAAAAGATAGACAACATACCCGTAACCACATCTGGGGAAACCTCTAAATTCTGTCGATCCGCTAGAGCATACGTATGATTTTGAGCCCCGCTAGGACTCGTGGCTCCTCTATCATCTCTAACATGAGCCATTGGTTGTGCATCACTTCCTAAATAAGGCATCGATGATGATAATACAACAAATGACCCCATAGGTCGTCCCATACCCCTATGCCCCTTCATGGGCATTCTCTCATCATATTCCTCGACATACCGCACCAAAAGCAAACATTTGTCCCTAGTCGACATGCGTCCAAATGATACCTTCCACATTTATTGAATGGCTCTCGAGAAGTTCTCGATTAGCTCATATTCCCTTGCCCTTGGTACCCTAGTTTCTACAAACTCTGACTCTCACTTCTGTGCCCAAATTGATTTCCTCTGGACCCTTGGAACTGTGGTGGGGCACTAGCTGCAGAATAAGAAGATAATGGCCTAGGTGATCTAGCAGAAAACTGTGGTCTGAACCCTCTTTGGGATGCCATGAACTACCCTGTAGATCTGGCCCTCTTGGAATATCCTCTTTCTAATTCCCATGTTCTTCTCCTCTACCTCTGATCTACCATTTTCTGTGCAAAATCTTGGATCTTCGCTATGTCCATATCTTTATTCAAAGCAACAATAGTATAATCTCTAACCAGATATAGATCCAGCCTATCCACATATTGATGAACTCTGTCATCCATAGTAGCTACAATATTAGGAGCATATCTCGACAAGGAATTAAATTAGAGGATGTACTCCCTCACGTTCATATTCCCCTGACGAAGATTTAAAAACTGATCTGCACAGTCCTGATAAATCTCGAATAGAAGATAATGATCAAGAAATGCCTCTTTGAAATCTTTCCAAGTAGCTGGGGGTGCATCAATACCCCTAGATCATTTCCAGTCCTCGTACCAATATATAGCCTTCCGTTTGAATCTATACACTGCTAACTCCACTGTCTCTCTACCCGTTACATGCATAATATCTAAGGCCCTTTGAATTTGATCAATAAAGTCCTGTGGGTCCTCGTTAAGATCTGATCCAGTAAAAGTGGGAGGATCCATCTTAAGAAAACCCTATGTTCGAAGGCTAGCCGCCCTATCTGTACCACTAGGACCCATGGTAGGAATGGCTTGCCCTTGAGCTTGCCCAGCAACTATACAAGTCAAAAGTTGCACTGCATTTCTAAGATCTTAATGAACAGCATTAATAGGTGGCTCTGGGGATATAGTTCTCCTCCCCATTATTTTTTTCGGAGTGGAAGAAGTTTCTGTTGCATGCTCAGCTGGAGCCTTACTTTGATTAGCTGGTATAGTGGGTGACTTACTAGTCCCCTCTCTAGCAGCCACATCTACTTATTTATCAGTATTCTTGCTTCTGGTAACCGGCATCATTACTATAATAAGAGAAATAAATGTATTCAGTGGTCAACTATGACTTTATATACAATATAGGCTCTATCGTACGATCTAAGACATGAAAAAAAGAAATAATTCCTAAATTTCCATATCTGCCTGCAGCATGAAATGCAGGTCCCCCATAGAGGACGTCAGTACAAAATATGTACTGAGTATGTAAAGCTGTAGATAATCACATATGATATAGGAGCTCAATACAAATCAGAAACAAGTAAATAAATCATAATAGAAGTGGACCACACTTACTAGAACTTGTGACAGCCTGTACATTGGATTTATTCAATCACTTTACCTTCGTTCTTATCATCTTTGTAATCATTACTGAACTGTACTGTGACCATTAGGCTGCCTCCAGTACATATCAACTGGGATCGACTCATGATAGGCTTATATCCCTAGGATACCACCCATAAACACATAAATAGGGATCGACCTATGATAGGCTTATGCCCCTGGGATACCATCCGATAAGAGAGAACTTCCATCACTTAGTTCAATTAATCTTTGAGATTGTTATTTCGGTCGCCACCGCATTTTTGATACTTTGAAACAATGATACATCAATAAGAGACATATAAATAGACCATCAATTCAATAACGATGAAGTAAGAACTCATTGGCACATCAATAAAGTGTTTTGGAGTCATCAACGCCATAACAATGAAATAGGAACTTATTGGTATATTATTGAAATGTTTTGGAGTCATTAATAGCACATGGATCTTGTTTGAGTATACAGATACCTTCTAACATTCATTAGTGCAATAAACATGTAAGATTTAGAAAACAAGTAAGTATTGGAATGTCTTGACATCTTGTAGGGTGGAAACAAGTTCATTGGTAACGTAGGACATCATACAAAACCATTATGGATCACATGTTATTGAATAACTTTGGAAACTTTCTTAATAGAACAATTGTTCACTTTCATACCAAAGATATGGTATAGAGTATGTTTTACATACCTGACTGTCAACCTTCAACACTAGTCCCAAATGGACTTCCCGTCTTTTTGGATTACTTATCTACAATGAACATATATAGCAATCTAGTATTAGCAACCAAACGTCACAATTCAATTATTTGAATTCACCAAACTAGTGGTTAAGTAGTAAGCCTTAATTACACCACAAAGGGTGTCACTTTAATCCTCTTATACTAGAATTACATTCACATGCCATGCATATTCATACAATATCCTACAATAACAAGTTTTGATTCATTTATCCTTCCAACCAATCCATTAAACCAAATTGAACCATAGACATAAATAATTATCAATTCAATAGTATATCACCATATCCACCTTCGATAACTCAATTACTATATCTACCTTCCATAACTCAATTACCATATCCATCTTTCATAATTCAATACAACCAAACCATGCAAAATTATGCATAACCCTATTTTCATCACCTTTCAATAACAACCAATACATATAATCCCCTATCACACATATACATATGGAAAAGAATAAAGGCAAACAATATCCATACCTTAGAATTCACCTATTTATTATGCAATCCTGTTTGCACAAATAATAGGTGTTGTTCAAAGCTATCGAGACGACAAACGCAGTTATCGGATTACTTTGGAATTTCTACGATTGAATCAAAAGTAATTTAAAGGTCTAATTTGGCTAGGGTTTGTTCTTCCTCAATGATTGATGATGAAAATGAGTTTTTGAACTCATATACATGTATATATACATATATTCCCGTCCATAATATAATAGGAAATGACCAAAATGCCTTTAAAATTTAAATAATGTCAAATTTGTCCTTTGGTGGACTATTTTGATAAGCTAAAGTAGATTGACCATAACTCTTTGCTCTGACATTAGATTTGGGTGAAATTGGTATCGTTGGAAGGATAATTAAAAGGGCTTTCATTTCATATAAAGTAGGCCACCCAGTTCATCCTGTACAAAAAGTTATAGTCGTTTGAAGTTGACCCTAAAAATCTATTTTGATAGGCTGAAGTAAAACGAGTATAACTCCTTACTCAGACTTTGGATTTGGATGAAACCAATTTCATTGGAAATAAGACTCAAATATATTTCTTTTAATAGGTCGCATCTCTCCCAGTTCATTATATTAAGGGAGTTATAATCATTCGAAGTTGACCCAAAAATTTGACTGGCCTTAGTAGTTTGTGTGTAGGAAATTTTCCTGCACATTTACTATTCCCAAATATTCCCACCACCATTTTATAGTTTTGAACGTGCTCGATTATATTCGAAACCTATCCGTTTTTGAAAAACTTTATATCGTTGGAAAGCTTATTCAATAACCTTCACATGGAACCATCGATGGAAAAATTCTGGTATAAATAAAATAAAAAAGTTTAATTCCATATAAATAAGACCAATACACGTACTTGAATACACCAATACACGTACTTAAATATGGGGTGTTATAGTATGCTCCCCATGTAGTAGCAAAAAATAGGTCCAGAATGAGAAAGTTTGTGTCTGGGGTGTCAAATAGTGTGGTTAGGGAGTGCAAAACTATGATGTTAATTAAGGAGATGGACATCTCTAGTATTATGGTCCATGCTTAACAGATTGAGGAGCAGAAATTTAAGAAGAAGGAGAGAAAGAATAAGAAAGATAACATAGGGAGTTTTAATTTCAATCAGCCTAAGTCAGAGAATGGTAACCGTTCTTAGTTTTATCCAAAAACTTTAGTTACAGCTCCTTCATCAGCTAGTGCACCAGTACCAATGTTTAGGAATAGCAGTCATGATGGGGCACTAGGCTGCAAAACCTAGGGTAGTGTCAATAGTGGTCGTACCCATCTGCCTTTCGAAGAATGTGGTAGACATCCTTAGGTGATGTACATTTTGGATGTTGTAAGCCAGGCCACAGGATATGGGAGTGTAGAGTTATGGCTCAGAGGGGAAAATATTTGTGCCAACAGGGTCAGTACAACTGTCCTTCAGCTCCGTTCGGTCGCCCGAATCAATAGGGTGCTACTTCCAGTACCGCCAGTGGGCAACACCCAAATAGGCTTTATGCACTTCAGTCCAAACAAGATCAGGAAAGTTCTCCTGACATGGTTACTGGTACATTACAGATCTTCCATTTACGTGTTTTGTCTTATTAGATCAAAGAGCCTCTCTGTATTTTGTAATTCCTTACATAGCAGTCGATTTCAAAGTCAGACCAGAAACCTTAATAGAACCTTTCTCAGTCTCCACCCCAGTGGGTCAATCTATCATATCCCAAAAGGTGTATAAGAACTGACCGATTATGATCTCTTCGAAAGTCAGGCCTTCAAATTTTAGTAATAATGTCAGTATGTGTAGAAAAGTAATGTAAGAGGTTGATGCCTAACCCATCCTTACCTCAGTTCAAAGTGTTTCACCTCAGTTATCACAATATCTACTCACGCAGTACATGTCAGTTCTATGATCATAGATCCTATTCGTGCACGTTATCAAAAATCATGTACGCTTACAGTTCCTAGTATGAGCAGTTCTAGCTAACTCAGTGTTACAAATCATATTTCCCTAACACAGAAACTCAAACTCAGGTTATGCAGCTCATTACTCATGTACTCATGCCTTATAGTGTGCTTAGTTTCCATGACTTATGTTATACTCCTAATGATCAAATAAATTTAAATTTTATCATGTATATCTTCAGTTTAGATCTCTTGATAAAGTCCAGGATATTGATGTTCTATTCCTCAGACCTCAGTTAAGTGTCAGTTTAGTATAGTGTCTATTCATGCTTCAGGTCCCCATGTTTTAACCTTCAGTGAACTCTTCTTATGAAATGATGTAGTGATGAGTATTTTTTTAGAAGGGAGAGAGTAAACATTTCATGTTAAGAAAATATTGTTGCATGTTAGTTTTACACAAGGCTGTAGTTATGAAGATAGGCTTGAATTTCATAATGATGTGTAAGGGGCTAAATATATTTTGGAGATTTAAGAAATCTTGTACATAGTAGGAGAATTCAGTCCAGAGCAGACCTCAGTAGGTAGAGTTATTAGTTCCCATATTACAA
This sequence comes from Capsicum annuum, assembly GCF_002878395.1. Lineage (NCBI taxonomy): Eukaryota > Viridiplantae > Streptophyta > Magnoliopsida > Solanales > Solanaceae > Capsicum > Capsicum annuum. Next base: position 73,896,203 of record NC_061113.1, read on the forward strand.
AATTTTAGCCATGTTGTGATTTCTTATTCAGATATCCCATTCAGACCATGCCAAGATTTCCTTGCTCCCTAAAGATTATAGAAATTTATAGAAAGAATGTTAAGAAATGATCCAGTTGAGTATAAGTTAGTCCGTAAAGCCAGGAATTCAATTTAGCAGTCAGGAAGACAAATTCGTATGGTTTTCCATTTTTCCACCCTGTCACCCTATTTGAAGTCTCCTAAATATGCCCATTCCAAGATGGAGCATCCTATTAGTTATGAGCTCAGCCCATTTCATGTATTATACCTTAGTTTCAGATCCCAGATATTTAGTCATGGTTGAGTTCATAGGTTCCCATGCATCGTCTCAGCTTTTTCTTAGTATCTCAACCAAGTCAGCATTCTTCGAGGAACATAATGCCACAAGGGGAAGATGCACTATAACCCCGAGCTTTCCTATCCTAAACCTTTCAGTTTTTCTTTGCGTAACGAATCCAGTTTGGAGTAACGGATACTCATAAGTTGACTCTCTCACTCTAATCTCAACTGTATGAATATTCCCATGGCATGGCATATATATTCAAGGAATCAATTCAATTCATGGTATTTAGCTCATATATAATATTTCAGACTCAGTCATGTTCTCATGTTCCCGTTCATACATGTTCAGTAAATATTCTCAGCTTAAGATGATGGTCATCCTTAGATTTACTTATTTCAATAATGCATTTATAGTTATAATCTTCATATCCATTATCGTTGCATATTCAGTCATGCATTCATGAATCAGTTCAGTCATGTATTTCATGCATCAGACATGCATGGTTAGAATGTAAACTCAGCGTATCAGTAGTTTCAATCAAGTAGTCATTCTTCAATCGTGCATATTCAATGTGTAAACTCAGTCTATCAGCATTTCTCAGCTTGATTAGCCTTATTTGAGGATGAATGTTCTCAAGGGGGAGATATTGTAATACCCCGTATTTTCCTAGCTTAATTTACGTCTTAGTACATGAGTAATCCCATGTAAAATTTTTGAAATACTTAGTATTTTTCAGTTTAGAACCTTTCATTGTGTAGGAAATTCAATTATCTATTCAACGATATAAAATTCGCTCAAATCCGATACCCGGGTGAAGAGTTAGAGTCATTTTAGTGAAACAGTGTACCACCTGGTACTTTAGCACATCGCGGAGGCAGTTCAAATGGCAATTTTCATTTTTCAGTGAGTCAATGTGATACCATCGCATTGCGCCACCAGACAATTTCTTAATTGTCACTTTTTTAGTGTTGCTCTGCGATAATGGTGCATCGCACCAAGGACCAGTTTCCCATTCAGTGTGGCACCTTGATGGCACCGCATTGCATCATCAGCCCAGTTCCTAGATGTCCACTTTCCAAAAAGCCAGTGCAATTGTACCACGTTGCGCCAAGGGGTAATTTCGGAAATTTTTGACAGAAATCCAAAGTTTCATTCAAGGTTAAATTAGTCTTTTCCCATAATTTTATTACGTCTAGATATGGGATTAAAGACCTAAAAATGTTTTAAGTCATTCATTATTCAATTTTCCCCAAAATCAAGAGCTTTCTCTCTATAATACGAAACCCTAACTTCATGAAACCAATAGCAATCTCAAGAAATACTCCAAGAACCTTCAAGAACTCTTCTTCTCAAGTATGTTAGGTGTTCATTCATGGGTCTCTTTCACCCATGAAGTCCAAGAACCTTTTTTAAATATACAAGATCTCAAATTCATGATTTCCATGTTTGAATTAGATTGAATTCATGTTCATGATATTAGTTGGGTTTCAATCCATGAATTAATTGCAAGTTTCATGAAAATTAAATAGCATGTGTGATGAATATGTGATTATCTTGATAAATCCTTGATTTTACAAATTGATTAATATATCATGATATTCATGTGTTGGCCATTATCATGTAAATAATCCATGCCCCCTAAGTGTTTGCTAAATTGCCTATGTGAAGTAAATAGTGGAATCATGACATGTTATTATGTGGTCCCAATCATGTTCAAGATTATTCCCTACAAATGTTTAATGAAATGCCAATGTGATTTGACTAGTAAAAGCATGACATGTTATTATGTGATCTCATTCATGCACAAGTTCATGTATATCAAGTGTTTGACAAAATGTCTAAGTGAGTGCATTGTTAGCAAGCAAGTATTGTTATGCCTTTATGATTATTTTATGTCTTTCTTTTTATGCTGTCGAGTCCTAGTGGTATAACTCAGTCGGTAACAGAACTCAAGAAAACTGAGTAGACTCAGTATCAGTATAGTCCAGTTCAATATAATTAATTCAGTGTCTATTTAGTTGGGAGTAGGATTCAGCACCGAGTGAGTCTAGGGATGGGGGCTCACCCGTTAGTTAGGACTGGGTCCCTACGCGGTAAGTTTACTAGATAAAAAAGACGTGCGTATTTATTTATTTATTTTTATATTATGTATTTTGTGAATATTATTGATTGGAATAATTTTCATTTTTATCTTCTTGACTTAAGATGTTTTATTATGTAACCTTTTGTATTTTAGCTATAAACTATATAGTTGGGTTTCTATTTCTTTTAATGATTTATTCTTCTCGTAATATGTGTCCATTAATTTATGTAATTGTTAAATTCTTTGTAGTAATATTCACTAATTATTTTTCTTCGTTCTTGTATTTTTTATTTTCATATATTTTATTAATATATTCAATTTTACTGATATTCATATTTTGGGGGTGATTAAATGGTAGTTGATTAAATACTTTGCTATTATATTCTTTAGTTTTTTATCTTAGTTTTTATAAATCTTCTATATTATTTTTAAGATATTCTAAATATTCTACATCTTTTGTTTTAAAGTATTCAATTAAATTTGTTTTTATAAGGTTTTCTGTTAATCTTATTTCTTCTATTTCTTGTTTTCAATATTTTAGATATTCGTAGTTTATCATTTTATTCTAAAGTAAATGTATAATAATCTATTCTATTTATACTATATTTAATATCTTGTTTGAGGTTATTTATGCTACTAACTATTTCTTCTTGTTCTCTTTTTAATGAATTTTTTAAACTATCTAAACTTTTATCTTTCCTTTTTTCTAGATTTTTTAAGGTTTCGTCTATCCATTTTAATTTTTCTATTAGATTTTCCATTATTTCTCTAATTTGTTTTCTATAATTAATTTCTTTATGTAGGTCTTCTTGGTTTGCTCTAATTTTCTTAATATATCTAGACATTCTTAGTCTGTATAATATCCATTTGAATCTAAATAATATTGTTGTTCATAATATATGTGTAAGTTTTCTATACTGTTTAATAATTCTTCCTCTTCATAATCTTGTAATTTTTCCCATATTATTTTCTTTATGTCCATAATTTCTATATCTCTAAGTATATATAAAACAAGTATTTTAATATCTTCTGTCATTTAGGCTTGATTAAATGTTTTTTTATAATATTTTTCAGTTGTTTGTTTTAGTCTAAGTAGTTCTTGCATATTTTCATTAAGGAATTCTATAAATTTTACATCTTTAGTTTCCATGTATTTGTATAAATTTGCTTTTATTTGTTTTTCTACTAATTGTATGTTTCTTATATCTTTTTTCCAAAATTCTAAATATACATAATTTATCATAGTTAGTGTGTGGGTTTGGCATGTAAGTATTTATAAGAGTAGTTCGGTAGGTGCGGTATATAATTAATTCTAGTCATAAAATATCTATCAAATATTTTTTCCAATATGATTTTTCTTATATCCACTATTTCTATATCCTTAAGTACATATAAAACGAGTATTTTAAATTTATCTACCATTTCGTCAGATAAATAATTATTCATTTTTCATAAAATTGCTATTTTCAAAATATTCCATTCAATCATGCACATAACAAAATATGATCACTTTAGATTGCTATATACTAGATTATTCTTAAACAACATATTTTTCGGTCACTATTAGCATGGTAATCTGGATACTTTTTCCTTAAACGGCACCTCTACTTTGGTTACTCCCCTATCATGGCTTTCTTGTCTCGCCGGTTTCACCTTTAGGATGGCATAGTTCTTAGGGATTTTTCTCCTTTTCCACTTTGCTAATAAACTTCCTAACATGCTATTTTTCGAATAATTTTACTATAAAGCAACTAACATGAACTTATTTTATCATATCATGATTGTTAGGAATTTATCAATTTAGCTATTCATAATAGTAAATGAATATACCTGTTCTGGTAGTTTTGATAATTCTAAGCTTTGTTCCTCCATAGATTTTTCCTTTGAAATATACCTGTTTTTTAAAAAATAAGCAAAATATTTGTTGTGGACAAGAGAGAATATTTGTGCTTCAACTCATGAAGGCTTATCTTTTTCTGTCTTCGATGCCTTCATTTATAATGAATGATTTACATAGTCCTTACTAATGTTTTACACATTTTTTTTTAAACTTTACGTTCTATTCTATATTTACAAAAAATCTAAAAACTAGACTAAAAAGTCTACAAAGTCTTTATCTACCAAAAAAGTCTTCTAAAAGACAAAAACTAAAACTTTACAATAATTTACAAGTTACGTAGAAAATTGTGAAAGTTTGTTACATCTCGCTTTCACAATTTAATAGCTTATCTTTTATCATGATTATTGCTTCTGTTGATATCTTCTTCTTGTCGTATCTGCTGTTTTTCTGTCTTCTTTCCAGCTGGCATGCTTATCTTCTTGATTCTTTTATTCTAGGCGGACTTCTGGGATAATATTATGTTCTCCATTACATCTCGAACATTGATGATCTGGATATTTTTGTCCAATTATCTTGCAATATCTTGTCAATAATCCATCTGAAATAAATCCTCTCTTAATTGCTCTTGTAGTAGATTATTTTTCTGGGTTTAGTAATGTCATTATCCATTGTCTAACATCTTCCATATCTGCTTGTCGTAGTTCTTTTGAATTTCAATAAATCATCTGATGATCTCTTGAATAATAACTCTATATTCGGTTTTCATTGGTATAATTGTTTACTAGTTCTTGAATAATTGTAGCTAGTCCAATAAGTCATTTGTTTGTATAAAAATCAGGTATCTCGATTCTGGGTATCTCTGGCTGCTGCACAATATCTTCTGGTATAATCATATCTCTGGTTAATCCTATTTTTATAACTTGTATAACTGATTTTATCTCATCATATAATATCTCTGCTGGTGCAGTATAACACTTTATATAAAATAGATTTCCTTTGGTTGCTCTTTTATAGGTGTTGAATATTTTTTGTAATTCTTCCATAGCTGATAGTTCTTCTTCATCTTGGGTATATATGGTATTTAATAATCCATAGTTGAAACAAGTTTTTATTAGGCTTGGGTTAGTTTTGGGTAGTGCAATTAGCTTGTTGTGACCTTGTAATCTTTGGGTTATATAGTTTGTGTTGAGTTCTTTGATATCTATAGCTCTGTGGTTAAAGTTTAGAAAAATTTATACTCGGTAGATATTTTCTATGTATTTTTGGGCTGTATAGTTATAAACATTTTTATCTTGGTTCAGACTATCTTGATATGTGATAATTTGTGGGGGTATGTTCAAGAGGTCTTTTTGTATTTTTGGTGTAAATGGTTTTTCAAATGTCTTATTTAAGTTCATATTCTGGTATCTTTGTCCAATAACTCCTTTGCTTGTACCTGCAAAAGTAGATTGGTAAACATTATGGGTTTTAAGGAGTGCCCCAACGTCTCCTTCTAGCTCTGGAGTTTTAATGTTTTCCGATCGACATAGCTCTACGCACTACTGAGTTATCTGATTTGTAGCTATAGACTAGACTTCAGTTTATCTTCATTAGTCTTTAGCTTTTCTATTTCATTACCCATACTGTCCACTTTCATTGAAAGCGTAGTTAGGGTTTTGAATATCTTTTCTAAAGCATCATCTTCTATTAGATCAGTCTGTGTAGCTTTGTCTTGATATGTAGTCAGCAATAACATTTTTGTTAGTACTAATTACTTCAGTTGTAAATGTTAAATTTAATATATTCAAGACTAGTCTCCGAATCTCTTTTGTTGTAACTGAATTTTGTATTTTCTTTGTTAACCACCAAAGTACCTGTGTATTATCTGTTCGTACAATAAACTTGTTATATACAATATGACTCAAATTCTAATAAACATTTATATAATGAGCATAATTTTTTTCTATTTATTTCCCATTTTATTTCTGTTTCATTAAACGTACCTGAGTAGTATCTACAATGGTGTTCTAATTTTTCTTCTTTATATCTATATTTAAGTACTCCTTCATAACTACATTCACTAGTATCTGCTTCTACTATATATATAAATTTTCTATTTTCATCTGAAAATTGTACTTTTGGTAATTCTTTACAAAGTATTTTTATTTTCTAAACTTGTTTTTTATCTTCTTCATTGTAATTATATTCTACATCCTTTTTTAATTTTTTTTGTAAGGGCTTTAGATTTTCTGCTAATTTTGGTGTATATTCTCTTACTTGGTTTACTAATCCTAAAAATGATTGTAATTTCTTTTTTGTATCTAATTCTTCTTTTGAATTTATTATTTTTGTACTATATGTTGTTGCATTTTTACTCCACTTTTATCTATTTGTATTCCTAAAAATTCTATCTGATTTTTCATAATTTCAGCTTTCTTTTCACTTAAACTTATTTCCGATTTTTCTATTATATCCGTAAATTGTTCTAATAATTTTAAATGTTCTTCTTTGGTCTTTGTATATAATAGTATATCATCTATGTATACTATACAATCAGGTAGTTGTTTAAAATAACTATCCATAAAATGTTGATATCTACCTGGTGCATTTTTATATCCAAATGGTAGTACATTCCATTCATAAAATCCTTGCGGTACCGTAAATGCGGTTAATTCCTTAGATTCTTCTTCTAACTTTAAATGGTAAAATCCTGATTTACAATCAAATTTACTACAATAATTATATCCTTGTATTTGTCTTAAATTTTAATATCTTATTTGGTATTGGCTAATTATAAGTCATTGTTTTTGCATTTAAATTTCTATAAGTCATTGTTTTTGCATTTAAATTTCTATAATCAATAACCATCCTACTTTTTCCTCTTTTTTGTTCACTATGTTTGTTTACTATAAATGCTGGGCTATTATGTTTACTATTACTTTTCTGTATATATTGTTTTTATAATAACTCTTCTATATGCATTTTAAATTCTTTTAAATCATCAAAATTATATGTTAATGGTTTTTGGGTTATTATGCTATTTTTATCTATTAATTCAATTTTTATAGTGGTTTTATGTTTTTCCCATCTTTTAATGGATCTTCACTATATAATTGCTCTAATTTTTTCTTAATTATTTATATCTTATTTATTGAAAATATAGTTATTTCCTTTTTATTTATTGAAAATATGATCAGTTCTATTGTATCTTCAGTATTTTTTATATTTTCTAATTTTTGTGTATTTTTTTCACTTCCTTTTGTCCAATCAGTTTTCTTTCTTATTTTATTAATAACTCTTTTTGCTCTTACTTTCTGTTTACATGGTGTTGTAAATCACCAATCTGTTTTAGTTATTATATGTGGGTATAATTTATCTAAAAACGACATTCCTAAGAGTATATCTTTTTATGTTAGCTCATAATTATAGATTTCTTCTATTGTTAATATTTTATCCCATACTTGTGTTTTTACATTCTTAGCTTTATAAGTAATTAAGCTTCCTTCGTTATTAAATCCTTTAACTATTATTGGTGTTTTTAATTTATCTCATTTACTTTCTGGCAAACAATTATATCTACATAAATTAGCTTCTGCCCCTGTATCTATCATAGGCGTATAATACCTACTATAATATCCTTCTACTACTATCTTCATTAATACATATATTTTCATATCATGTTAGAGCTCTTCTTAGGAATAATCTTTCCCTATTATATGTTATAGATAATTGTGTATGTTCTATATTGTATGGTTTTACTTGTTCTAGCCATTTAATTCCTAATATTATGTCTGCTTTTTACATTTCTCCTTTATTTCAAATTTTATTTTCATTTTTCTAACTCCTATTATTATTTCTTTTTCTGCTATATTTTTAGTGTTTATTAAGCTTCTTGTTAGATCTGGGCATATATTATTATCAAATTTTATTTCCTCATCTTTTACTAGATATTTTGCTATATAATTTTCTTTTTGTCCTGTATTTAAGAGTTGTAAATATTCTTTTTCGTTTATTGTTCCCGTTATGTAATATTGATTTAAATTAACTATTGAACTTGTTTCATAACTTGTTCTTTTTGATGAATTTGATGATTCTGGTTTTTCATAAGCTATTCTTTTTGTTGTACTTATTCTATCATTTATTATTTCTAAATCTTCTTCGATGTCTATATTTCTGTAACTATAATCATTATTATCAATTGTTTTTACGAATTGTTCAAACGGACTTTCTATTTGTATTTTATTAATTTTATTTTTTCCCGTTATTTTATGTTTTGTTGTTAATACATATAGATTCTTACATCTTGCTGTAAATATTTTACTTCCTGGGGTTAGTTCTATTCCTGATATTTTCCAATATAATACTAATGATTTATCTATATTTTTATCTGTTATTGCTACTGAATAATTTGCACTTATTATAAATTCAAATTTTTGGTATATTAAATTTCCTTTAATCGCTGTTATTATGCTTTTTTCTATAGGTCTTATAATCCTATCATCTGCTAAATATAATTCTATTGGTGCATCTATTTCTTCTCTAAAACATGTTTTTATTAATATCTCTGTACCTCCAAGGTGTACATATTTTATTGTGTCTCCTCTACTTTTGATATCATTTATTTCTTTATTAATTAACCTTTTTGTTACTAGTGGTATACTACCTTTACTTTTTGCATATCTGCAGTCTATTACATGTTCCTTTTGATTTACTACGTAATATTCTTCCTTTTTCCTAGTAAATATATTTTTTATTGTTGGTATTTTAAATATTTTTTCTACACTTAAGTCTAACTTTTTTCCTTTTATTTCATCAAATACATTGTTATCAAATATTATTTTTTCATCTGTTCCTTCATCATTTAAATATTCTTCTTTTGTTATTATTTTTATATCTTCTTCAGTCATTTGGTTTATTTGTATATCTTCTTCAGTCATTTAATTCGTCTAATTCACTATCTATTTCATTATCTTCTATTTCATTATCTGTTTCATTCTCTGAAATTTCATATATACTCTTCACTTTCTAATTCGTAATCTATATAATCTATCTGCATATATTCTGTATTTTCTATTTTTATTTCTGATATTTGTTTATTTTTTGGGTTTTTAGGTAATTTACAATCTCTAGCTAAATGTCCTAATTTCCCACAATTATAACAAGTACATTCCTTTATAGATTTCTTTTTCCTATATGGTCTTTTATGTTTATAATTTTTTACATAATATCTTTTTCTTGGTTTCTTTACTTATATTTTGATTTTTTGTATTTCTTATATTTCTTATGTCTTTTTCTTTTCTTATAATATCTTTCTTCGCATCCAAATTGAGGTGCTATTTTATCTTTGCAACATGCTAAATTTCTTATTAATGTTTTTTCCATTTTTATTTCTTCTCTATATTTTTCACATAGGTTTCTATACCATTGTTGTAAAAATTTTATTCTTGCTCCTAGAGTATCTACTAATTTTGTTTTATCCCAATTTTTTATTATTTTTGAACTAAATAATTCGGGTAATTTATTAAAATATAATTTTCTTATTTCTTTACTTTCTTCTGTATTATATGCTCCTTTATAATAATATTCTTTAAATGCGCAAGTATATTCATCTATGTAGCACATATTACATACTGCTAATTTTAACATTAAATTCCTATTTGTATCTTTGTCTTCATTTTGTTCTCCTTCTATTGTTGTCATGCCGCTAAATTCGTCTTTTATAGTTATTTCATATTTTTTTTTAACAATTCTATAGGTGTTAATTTAGTTGTAGTTGTTGATGATGTTTCTTTTGTAGGTTTATTAGTTCTTAATACCTTCTTGCTATTTTCAGTAAAATTTGAAAACCATAATTTCACTGTTCCTATTAGTGTTCTTTCTATATATTCTGGTGCATCTCTTACGTTTATATTATTATCTAGTAATTGTTTTGTCATATATTCTATCCATAATTGTACTGTTTTTTCTGTATCTATTACACAATCTAAGTCTGAAAAGTTATAATTTTTATTAACTATTTGTTTTGGTGTCCATTTGTCATATTTATTGTTTAGATTATATCTTTTAAACTTATTCTTATAATAAGTAGGTTTTCTTATTCTGATGTTCTAGGTATTATATTTTCATCTTCTTTTTTATCAAGAGTGTTTATTTCCATGTTTATCTTTTCTAAGTTTTCTTCATTAATTACTTCTTGTTTTTCACTGATTCCTAAATTTTTTGTATTTTTCAAGATTTCTGTATATGTTTCACTATCTTGTGAATCATAATTATCTGTTTCTTCAACATCTATTGTATTAATTTCTAATTCCTTGGTTTCTATTTCTTTATTGTCTATTTCTAATTTTTCTTTAAATTGATTTATCTCATTTAATAATTTTTGTTCTTTATCTTTTTCTTCTTTTTCTTTCTATCTTTTTTCATGCAAATCTTTTAGCATTTGTAGTTCTTTTTCTAATTCAGCAATCCTACTATTTTTAGTTTCTTCTATTTTTCGTATTTCTTCTATAGTTTGTTGCTTTATTTTTTCTATTTTCTTTTTTCTATCTATTTCTTCATTTTCTTTTTCTATTCTCACCATAGCTGCCAATTTATCTTCTAATTTAAATTCTTCCTTTTCTAGCATTAGATATAAATGTTCACCTATTTTCTTATATCTTCTTCCTAGATTAGAAAATACTATTTTTATTTTTAATCCTTCGTGATTTTTATATATTTTTTCATCTATTATAAATTCTTCTTTGTTCAATTAATTATAAATAGTTCATGTTGATATATATATATATATATATATATATATATATATATATATATATATTCTAAACTATCTATTTGTGATTCTAAATTTGATATTTCATCTTTTTGTGCATTTATTGAATTTTTACTAACTCCGGCAAATATATTATAATGTAGTCTTTCTATTCTTATTTTTAATTCTTTACGTTTTTTAGAAATAATTTGTTTTAATTCTTTGTATTTTTGTACTTTATTCATTTAAACCATATTTATAATATTTTGGTGGGTATCTAAATCTGATTTTATCATAATTAGGTGGTATGTGTCTCATTCTTCTAGATTTTAAATGGATTATTAATTTTGCTTCAATACTAGATATTAAGGTAATTGGGTAGGCTAATCTTTGTGGGTTTTCTTTTGTTTTATTTATACTTCTATATTCTGAATAATTACTAATTAAAGATTCTTTAATTTTTCTAAAATATTCTCTATTTTTAAATGGTCTTCTCATAATTAATCAATATAAATTAATCTCAAGTAAATCTGATCTAAATTTAAACATATATGTTACTTTCGTATTATTTACCACATATGCTCTGATACCATTCTTAATGATTGACTCCAATTTAATAATATTTTATTTTTGTATTTTCTCCTATCATAGAATTGTGGCTAGAGGCCGTAAGTTTAGTCTAGTTGAACTCCAGGTTATTGTAATTATTATATGAAGGGTGATATACCATATTTCATATATACATATACATATATATATATATATATATATGCACTTATTTTTGGATGCATGCGTAGATTCACTTATATAAACAAAGTATGGTATTATTCTTAGGCAATATACTAGGCTTTTTTTTGGCTTTTTACTGAATTGTCCCTCTGTCATCAATAATTTGATCTTCAGAATGATTGAACCACTTTTGAACCTGGTCCAAGATAAGATTTCAATGTATTTATACTTTACTTTATTATTACATCCTATATGAGATTACAAACGGGTCTGAGGTAAAATTCTAGGCTTTCTGAAATAGGCAAATACTGCACTGTATCATCTCATAGTATACGACATTACTTATTTATACCTATGAGTTTTTTTCTTAATCTTTGTAATTCTTCTATATTATTTTGGAGGTATTCTGAATACTCTATATCTTTTGTTCTAAAATATTCAATTAAATTTTCTTTCATAAGTATCTCTGTTTCTCTTATTTCTTTCATATCTTGTCTCCAATATTTTAAATACTCATAGTCTATCATTTTATCCTAAAGTAGTTGTGATACTGCAAATTTCTTTGTAATAATTTATTCTAATTGTACTATATCTGATATTAAATTCTAGGTTATCTATTTCGTTAGTTATCCTACTTGGATAAATACATAGATAAATAGATCTATTCTTATGGATCTATTTTTATTTGTGTGTGGATATTTCTTAACTTCTCTAAATATTTTTATTTTATTAATGTTCATAACTTGGAGGATGATTATGTGGTAATTGATTAAAAGCTTTACTGTAGTATTCTTTAGTTTTTCTCTTAGTCTTTGTAATTCTTCTATATTATTTTGGAGGTATTCTAAATATTCTATATTTTTTGTTCTAAAATATTCAATTAAATTTTCTTTCATAAGTATCTCTGTTGCTCTTATTTCTTCCATATCTTGTCTCCAATATTTTAAATACTCATAGTCTATCATTTTATCCTAAAGTAGTTGTGATACTGCAAATTTCTTTGTAATACCTATATCTGATATTAAATTCTAGGTTATCTATTTCGTTAATTATCCTGTCTTTTTCGTCTATGAATAATTCTATGTCTAAATCATATTCTAAACTGTCTTTTGATTCTAGTTGTTTCATAGTTTTATTTATCTAAATTAATCTTTCTTTTACTTGTTCTCTTTCTTTTCTAAGCTGGTTTCTATAATTAATTTCTTCGTATAGCCAACTTTATTTTTCTCTAACTCTTTGAATATATTCTAGCATTTCTTAATCTGTATAATATCCATCTGAATAATTATCTAAGTAGTAAGAGTGATTGTCATCACTTAAGTATATTTCTCCTAACTCGTCTTCTAACTGATTTATATCTAACTCTTCATCTTCAATGTTAAATATTTTTTCCCATATTATTTTCTTTACGTCTATAATTTCTATATCTCTAAGTATGTATAAAACTAATACTTCAAAATTATCTGTCATTTAGGTGGGTTAATTAAATGCTTTTTCATAATTTTCTTTAGTTGTTTGTTTTAATATTATTAATTCTTCTATATTTTCATTAAGGTATTTTATATATTTTATATCTTTGGTTCTTATATATTCTTCTAAATTTGTTTTTCTATTAATTGTATATTTTTCATATCCATTTTCCAATATTCTAAATATACGCAATTTATCATGGTTGATGTGTAGGTTTGGTATGTAAGTATTTATAAGAGTAGTTAGGTAGGTAAGGTATGTAATTTATTATAGTCATAAAATATTTATCAAATATTTTTTCCAATATGATTTTTCTTATATCTACAATTTCTATATCCTTAAGTACATGCAAAACAAGTATTTTAAATTTATCTACCATTTTATTAGATAAATAAGTATTCATTTTTCATATAATGCTTTTTCAAAATATTCCCTTCAATCATACACATAACAAAATATGATCATTTTAGATTACTATATACTAGATTATTCTTAAATAACATGTTTTTCGGTCACTATTAGCATGGTAATCTGGATACTTTTCCCTTAAACAGCGCCTCTACTCTGGCTACTCGCCTATCACGGTATTCTTGCCTCACCGATTTCACCTTTAGGATGGCATAGTTCTTAGGGACTTTTCTCCTTTTCCACTTTGCTAATAAACTTCTTAACATGCTATTTTTCGAATAATTCTACTTTAAAGCAACTAAAATGAACTTATTCTATCATCTCATGATTGTCAAGAATTTATGAATTTAGCTATTCATAATCATAAATAAATATACTTGTTCTGGTAGGTTTGATAATTCTGGGCTTTGTTCATCCATAGCTTTTGCTTAGAAATATATCTATTTTTTATTAAATATTCAAAAAATTATTGTGAAAGAAGAGTGCTTGCTTCAATGCATGAAGGCTTACTTTCATTCTGCCTTCGATGCCTTTTATTTATAATGTAAACTTTTTACATCTTTGCACCTATAACTTTACACGTAATCTACCAACTTCAAAAAGTTTTCTAAAAAGACAAAAACTAATTAAATCCTATAAATGTCCATACAATTTAAGACTAAACTATGAATAGCTTTACAAAAAGTCTATGAAGACTAAAATATCAAAGACTAATAATGTCACATGTTTGCCAAAAGTCTTAAAGTAAATAGTATCTAATAAATAATTTACGTAAAGTTTTCAAGAAAAAAGTATCTATTATTCCATATGTCACTTTCAATTTTAATTAACTTGTCTCTATATTATTGCTCCGTTATTATCTTCTTCTTATCGTATTTGCTATTTTTCTATCTTCTTTCCAGCTGGCATGCTTATCTTCATTCTAGCTGTACGTCTAGTATAACGTTATCTTCGAACATTGATGGTTTGAATATTTGTGTCCAATTATCTTGCAATATCTTGTTAATAATCCATCTGAAATAAATCCTTTTCTTAATTGCTCTTGCAGTAGATTGTTTTTCTGGGTTAAATAACGTCATTACCCATTGTCTGACATCTTCTATATCTGTTTGTCATAGTTCTCTTGAATTTGAATAAATCATTTTATGGTCTCTTGAATAATAGCTCCACATTGGGTTTCCATTGATATAATTATTTGCTAATTCTTGAATAATTGTAACTATTCCAATAAGTCGTTTATTTGCGTAGAAATCAAGTATCTCAATTCTGGGTATCTCTGGTTGCTGTACAATATCTTCTGGTATAATCATATCTCTGGTTAATCCTATTTTTACAACTTGTATAACTGGTTTGATCTCGTCGTATAATATCTCTGCTGGTGCAGTATAAAAATTTATATAAAATAGATTTCCTTTGGTTACTCTTTTATAAGTGGTGAATATTTTATGTAATTCTAACATAGCTGATAGTTCTTCTCCATTTGGTATATATGGTATTTAATAATCCATAATCAAAATAAGTTTTTATTAAGCTTGGGTTAGTTTTGGGTAGTGCGATTAGATTGTTATGACCTTGCAATCTTTGGGTTATATAGTTTGTGTTTGGTTCTTGGATATCTGTAGCTCTGGGGTTAAGGTTTAGAAAAGGTTGTACTTTGTAGATATTTTCTATTTATCATCGGGTTAGATGGTTATAAGTTTTTTTTATCTTGGTTCAAACTATCTCGATATGTGGTAATTTGTGGGGGTATGTACAAGGGGTCTTTTTGTATTTTTGGTATAAATGGCTTTTCAAATATTTTACTCATGTTCATGTTCAGGTGTCTTTGCCCACTAACTCCTTTGCTTATACCTGCAATTGTAAATTGATAAACGTTATGATTTTTTTGGAGTGTCCCAACGTCTCCTTTTTGCTCTGGAATTTTAATATCTTCCGATCGACATAGCTCTGTACACTGTTGAGTTAGCTAATTTTTAGCTTCAGACTTCAGTTTAACTTCATTAGTCTTTAGCTTTTCTATTTCATTACTCATACTATCCACTTTCATTGAAAGCGTAGTTAGGGTTTTGAGTATCTTTTCTAAAGCATCATCTTCTATTATATCAGTATGTATAGCTTAGTCTTGATATGTAATTTGCAATAACATTTTTGTGAGTACTAATTACTTCAATTTAAATATAAAATTTAATATATTCAATACTAGTCTCCGAATCTCTTTTGTTGTAACTGAATTTTGTATTTTCTTTGTTAGCCACCACCGAACCTAGGTATTATCTGTTCTCTCTATAAATTTTTTATATACAATATATGGTTCAAATGCTAATAAACATTTATATAATGAACATAATTCTTTTCTATTTATTTCCATTTTATTTCTGTTTCACTAAACGTACCTGAGTAGTATCTGCAATGATGTTCTAATTTTTCATTTTCGTATCTATATTTAAGTACTCCTCCATAACTATATTCACTTGCATCTGCTTCTACTATATATGTAAATTTTTTATTTTCATCTCGAAATTGTAATTTTGGTAGCTTTTTACAAAGTATTTTTATTTTTTAAACTTGTTTTTTATCTTCTTCGTTGTAATTATATTCTACATCCTTTTTTTGATTTTTCCTGTAAAAGCTTTAGGTTTTCTGCTAATTTTGGTATATATTCTCTTACTTGGTTTACTAATCCTAAAAATGATTGTAATTTCTTTTTTGTATCTAATTCTTCTTTTTAATTTATTATTTTTTGTACTATATGTTGTTGCATTTTTACTCAACTTTTATCTATTTGTATTTCTAAAAACTCTATCTGGTTTTTCATAATTTCGCTTTCTTTTCACTTAAACTTATTCTCGATTTTTCTATTATATCTATAAATTGTTCTAATAATTTTAAATGTTTCTCTTTAGTTTTTGTATATAGTAGTCTATCATCTATGTATACTATACAATTAGGTAATTGTTTAAAATAACTATCCATAAAATGTTGATATCTACCTAGTGCACTTTTATATCCAAATGATAATACGTTCCATTCATAAAATCTTTGTGGTACCGTAAATGTAGTTAATTCCTTAGATTCTTCTTCTAACTTTAAGTGGTAAAATCCTGATTTACAGTCAAATTTATTAATAGTTATATCCTTGTATTTGTCTTATTTTTAATATCTTATTTGGTATTGGATAATTATATGTCATAGTTTTTGCATTTAAATTTCTATAATCAATAACCATTCTACTTTTACCTCTTTTTTGTTCACTATGTTTATTTACTATAAATGTTGGACTATTGTGTTTACTATTACTTTTTTGTATATACTGTTTTTTAATAATTCATCTATATGCATTTTAAATTTTTTTAAATCGTCAAAATTATATGTTAATGGTTTTTGAGTTATTATGTTATTTTTATCTATTAATTCAATTTTTATAATAGTTTCATATTTTTCCCATCTTTGTAATGGACCTCCACTATATAATTTTCTTAATCTTTTCTTTATTATTTCTACCTTATCTATTGAAAATATAGTTATTTCTTTTTTATTTATCGAAAATACAACTAGTTCTACTGTGTCTTCTATATTTTTTATATATTCTAACTTTTGTATAATTTTTTCACTTCCTTCTATCCAATTATTTTTCTTTCTTATTTTATTAATAAATCTTTTTGCTCTTACTTTTTGTTTACATGGTGTTGTAAACCACCAATCTATTTTAGTTATTATATGTGGGTATAATTTATCTAAAAATGACATTCCTAAAAGCATATTTTTTTATGTTAGTTCATAATTATAGATTTCTTCTATTGTTATTATTTTATCCCATATCTGTATTTTTACATTTTTAGCTTTATATGTAATTAAGCTTCCTTCATTATTAAATCCTTTGACTACAATTGATGTTTTTAATTTATCCCATTTACTTTCTGGTAAACAGTTGTATCTGCATAAGTTTGCTTCTGCTTCTGTATCTATCATATGTGTATAATACCTATTATAATATCCTTCTACTATTATTTTTACAAGTACATATATTTTCATATCATGTTAAAGTTCTTTTTATGAACAATCTTTCTTTATTATATGTTATAGATAATTGTGTATGTTCTATATTGTATGGTTTTACTTGTTCTAACCATTTTATTCCTAATGTTATGTCTGCTTTTTGCATTTCTTTCTTTATTTCAAATTGTATTTTTATTTTTCTGACTCCTATTATTATTTCTTTTTTTCGGTAGACTCCTTGGTAGATCTGGGCATATATCACTATTAGATTTTATTTCTTCACTTTTTACTAGATATTTTGCTATAGAATTTTCTTTTTGTCCTGTGTTTAAGAATATTAAATATTCTTTTTCATTTATTGTTCCTGTTATGTAATATTAATTTAAATTAACTGTTGAAGTTGTTTCATAACTTATTCTTTTTTATGAGCTTGATGATTGTGGTTTCTCATGAGCTATTCTTTTTGTTATGCTTATTCTATCTTTTATTATTTCTAAATCTTCTTCTATATCTATGTCTTTGTAACTATAATCATTATTATCAATTGTTTTTACAAATTGTTCAAAAGGACTTTCTATTTGTCTTTTATTAATTTTATTTTTTTCTGTTATTTTATGTTTTGTTGTTAATACATAGAGATTTTTACATCTTGCTGTAAATATTTTACTTCCTGGGGTTAGTTCTATTCCTAATATTTTCCAATATAATACTAATAATTTATCTATATTTTTATCTGTTATTGCTACTAAATAATTCGCACTTATTATAAATTTAAATTTTTGGTATATTAAATTTTCTTTTATAGCGGTTATTATACTTTTTTCTATAGGTTTTATAATTCTATCATCTGCTAAATATAATTCTATTGGTGTATCTATTCCTTCTCTAAAACATGCTTTTATCAATATCTCTGTTTCTCTAAGGTGTACATATTTTATTGGGTCTTTACTTTTTATATCGTTTATTTCTTTATTAACTATTCTTTTTATTACTAGTGGTATACTAGCTCTTCCTTTTGCATATCTACAGTCTATTACATGTTCTTTTTGACTTACTACGTAGTATTCTTCCTTTTTTTTACTAAATATATTTTTGTTGTTGGTATTTTAAATACTTTTTCTACACTTAAGTCTAACTCTTTTCCTTTTATTTCGTCAAATATATTACTGTCAAATATTATTTTTTGATCTGTTCTTTCTTCATTTAAATATTCTTCCTTTGTTATTATTTTTATATCTTCTTCAGTTATTTGGTTCGTTTTTATATCTTCTTCAGTCATTTGATTCATCTAATTCACTATCTATTTCATACATCCTCCAAAATTTCATATATACTATCTTCACTTTTTAATTCATAATCTATATAATCTATCTGCATATATTCTGTATTTTCTATTTTTATTTCTTATATTTGTTTATTTTTTGAGTTTTTTGGTAATTTACAATCTCTAGATAAATGTCCTAGTTTTCCACAATTATAACAAGTACATTCTTTAATAGATTTCTTTTTCCTATATGGTCTTTTATGTTTATAATTTTTTACATAATATCATTTTCTTGGTTTCTTATATTTATATTTTGATTTTTTGTATTTCTTATATTTTTATGTCTTTTTTCTTTTCTTATAATATCTTTTTCACATCCAAATTGAGGTGCTATTTTATCTTTGCAACATGCTAAGTTTCTTATTAATGTTTTTTTTTATTTTTATTTCCTCTCTATATTTTTCACATAGATTTCTATACCATTGTTGTAAAAATTTTATCCTTGCTCCTAGGGTATCTACTATTTTTGCTTCATCCCAACTTTTTATTATTTTTGAACTAAATGGTTCAGGTAATTTACTAAAATATAATATTCTTATTTCTTTACTTTCTTCTATATTATATGTTCCTTTATAATAATATTCTTTAAATGCGCATGTATACTCATCTATATAACACATGTTACTTATTGATAATTTTAACATTAAATTCCTATTCATATCTTTCTCTTTATTTTGCTCTTTTTCTTCTGTTGTTATACTACTACATTCTTCTCTTATAGCTATTTCATATTTTTTCAATATTTCTATTGGTAGTATTTTAGTAGGTATTGATGTTCCTTCTATTTTATTATCAGATCTTAGTACTTTTTTACTTGCTTCGGCTAGGTTTAAAAACCATAATCTTACTGTTCCTATTAATGTCTTTTCTATATATTCTGGTGTATTTGTTGTATCTATTTTATTATCTAATAATTATTTTGACATGTATCTTACCCATAGTTGTATTGTTTTATTTGTGTCTATCACACAGTCTAAATCTAAAAAGTTGTAATTAATTATTTGTTTTGGTGTCCATTTATTATATTCATCCTTTGGATTATATTTTTTAAACTTATTTTTATAATTATATGTTGGTTTTCTTATTTCTGATGCACTAGGTATTATATTTTTATTTAGAGTATTTACTTCTGTATTTATTAGTTATAAATTTTCTTTATTAATTACTTCTTGTTTTTCATTAATTTCTAGTTTTCCTATGTTTTCTAGAATTTTTGTATATGTTTCACTATCTTTCGAATCATAATTATCTATTTCTTCAGCATATGTTGTATTTATTTCTAATTCACTGATTTCTGGTTCTTTATTTTTTATTTCTAATTTTTCTTTAAATTGATTTATCTCAATTAATAATTTTTGTTCTTTATCTTTTTCTTCTTTTTCTTTCTATCTTTTTTCATACAAGTCTTTTAGCATTTGTAGTTCTTTTTCTAATTCAGCAATCCTACTATTTTTAGTTTTTTTCTATTTTTTGTATTTCTTCTATGGTTTGTTGTTTGATCTTATCTATTTCCTTTTTTCTATCTATCTCTTCGTTTTCTCTTTCTATTCTTACCATGACTGTCAACTTATCTTCTAACATTAATTCTTCTTTTTCTAACATTAAATATAAATGTTCACTTATTTTCTTATATCTCCTTCCTGAATTAGAGAATACTACTTTTATTTTAAATCCTTTGAGATTTTCATATGTTTTATCATCTATTATAAATTCTTCTTTGTTCATTTTATTTTAATGTATATAGGTTATGTTGATATATATATATATATATATATATATATATTCTAGACTATCTATTGTTGATTCTAAATTTGATATTTCTTCTTTTTGTGCATTTATTGAGTTTTTACTAACTCCGACAGTTATGTTATACTGTAGTCTTTCTATCCTTATTTTTAATTCTTTACGTTTTTCGGATATTATTTGTTTTAATTCTTTATATTGCTGTGGTTTCTGTACGTTATTCATCTAAACAAATATTATAAATATTATTTTGGTGAATATCTAAATTTAATTGTTTCATAATTAATAAATTAATCAAATAAATCCAAATATATACTACTTCCGTAACTTTAAATAGCATAGGCTCTGATACCAATTATAGGGGGTGCAGATAACTTGGGTAAATACATAGATAAATAGATCTATTTGACATATGCCCACAAATTACCACATATCGAGATAGTTTGAACGTCTCATTTATCTTCCTTATTACTTTTGCTAGCTATTACTTTCTATATATGACTTGATTTTTGGCTTACCTACTATGGGATTGGAGGGGGGCGCGGGAAGAGGTGGGGGGAGGTTGGCATCGTTCGTGCCATCATGAGTCGGTTTTTGATTGTGACATGAACAAACTTATTCAGGGTGTCAAATTGAAAATTTTCAAATAATTAACACATGTTTGACCTACACAATATTTATTTTCTGATGAACTAGAAAAATAATAACTGCAATATATCACATATCAATGAGCAAAATAAGGACAACTTACTAAATCAACTCAACATAAATTTGTTTGCAAAAGCTTCAAATGATCATAACTCAGAATGACTTGTCCTTAATTATTTAGTTTTGTGTGTAATTAATATTTATTAATCATTTCAAATGATTTTAAGTTCAGTAAGATTTTTTCTAATATAAATTATCTTATTCTAATTATTCATAAAATTTTAAAATAAAAAAACTAGCTTGAAACAAACATTGGATATTGAAAATATTTTAAAATTTATATCTAGATTCAAGTTCATAAATCACAAGTGATTTCAACCATAATTATTTTTCTACTAAAAATGGTAAGAGCAAAAGAAAGTGATTTGGCACCCTTGATTGTTTTTATCAATAACTACGCCATCGATAATATTGTTTAATGGCCTATATGGACATTTTCTTCTTCTCAATTTATTTTCCTAGTTTGAACCTTCATGTAGCCTCATTATGTTGTTTTTTACATGTGATAATAGGTGGCATAATTCTCAAGGTGATTCAATGCATTTAGAGTTTTGGAGGTTGAGAAGTTAGGAAGATTGATCAAAGTCAGATTTGAGGTTAACAAGGTCAATTCAAGTTTTAACAATCTCTCTAGATCGGGAGGGTGAATTATAACTTAGTTAGCATGCTGTTATTTTAGATCACTTGATGAAATTCTAGATTAATTGAAGATTAGAATTGACCGCAGTCAATATTAAGTCAAGACGGCCATAAATAAGTTAATGATTCTTATCGGCCTCACACGTATTTTCTTATTTACTTGAACTGTAGATTTGTGTTCGAAAGATCTCAGGTTAATTGGATACTTGATTGAAGTTTGAATTTTTACGTCCTTGGGCTTTCATAATACCACCTAAAGAAAATGAAACATCAAATGATGTTTTGATATAACCACTAGATTTGTATCTTAATTCTAGATCTAGTGCAAAAACAATACTCATTTTGAGTTCGTACAAGAATCTTAAGGTATTTTAGTTGAGGAGATGTGGTGCAACATAGTCGTGTTGTCTCAACCGTGAAATCACCACTAAGTGCCTGTTTGGATGGTGGTTTCTCATGGTATGGTATGGTATGGTTACCAAGTGAACCATGTTTATTTTGATTGTTTTCTAAAAGGTATGGTATCTTTTTATGGTTTTGTAACCATGAAACTCCTCAATTTTTAGAACCACCGATTTGGTGGTATCTCGTTATTTTGTTATTTTTTTCCAATTATACCCTTATATAATATTATCTAATCCTATTTTACCCTTTACCCTATATATCTATTGCTTTTCCTTTATTGATTTGATTGGAACTGTCCATATCCGGTTCATCCTGTGGAATCATATCACATCCTAGATCTGATGAAATAGGATGAATTGTGACAGTGTTTTGTAAATACATAATTATCTTGAATATATTAATCATTTATTTATTTTTCGATCGCTTGGACAGGACAAAAGAAACGTCTTGTTGTTTCTTCAATAATTTCTGATCTCTAGTGGACCTCTCAGTAGGATTCGAACCCAGATGAAGTTCTGACCATCCATTAATGAAAAAAGAACGAACGGATCTTGTTGGATTCTCAAGAAATTCTTTGATTTCTTTCGGAAATGGATGATTAATCATCTGCTTCTCACGTTTCATGAATAACCGGGACATTGAGAAATATCAAAAAAGTTATTTCGGGAATCAGCCTGATTCTATCTCCTTTCGTTCCGTTTGAAGAAAGGAAGGATCCCAAAGAATCGATCTTTCTTTTCGTTGTTGAATCTCTCTTTGATTAGTCAATGTGTGATATTCCGAATCCTCATTACTAATGGAATCCAAATGATGTCTGAATTGATCATACGATCATTTTAGTTAGCTAGAATCTGTTACTTGAATGAAACAAGATCTTGTGAAATCATTTTGAATATTTGACGATATATTTTGTACCTTGCTAACAAATCGATCCTTGTTTACCAACGACATATTGTCTAACCAAATCCAATTCTTTATCGATATATTCCTTAAAAAATCCGAATTGGGCGGATTCTTTCCCCAACTAACAAAGAGAACTTGGCGGAATTGCCATATATGAAATTGAGCACAATTTTGCAAAGAATACCCCACTTGTTTCTCATGAAGAGATAGGAAACATGCTAATATCATTTGATTAAATAGTTGACCCAGCCCCTTGTTGTTTAAAGAAACCCTTCACTTCAATTGGTATTTTTTCACGAAAAGCAGACATGAGATAAGAAATCGAGTGTTTCACTAAGATTTTGAATAGCGGTCCCGAATTCAAGTTGATTCTACTTTGAATTTTCCTCAGAGAAAGACGATCAAATAATTCCCAATCATGGTCTTTGCGGATCGGATAATCCATATAGAAACTCTAGATATTTGAGATCTTTCTCTTTCAGTAAGATCTCAATTCCAGCGACGATTTCATTAGATATCTTACAACTAGATTCCCTCTTTTTCCCGATCCAGTTCCTCCACCAACGCGAACCCAAGTTAGATTCAGGCATGCTACATTTTTTAGTTATTAGGTGAACCCAAGTACTCTCTTTCGGATTCAAAAAACAACTCTAAGAGATCTTTTTTTCTTTGGGAAGATACAGGAGCGAAATAATCAACCTATTGATATTAAAAGACCTAACGGATTCTTCCAACGTATCATTTCTGGGTCCAATGGAATTCATAAGTATAGGAAGAAGCCCTATCAAATAGAGATTTTTTTCTTTCGACCATATTTCAATTATTAATATGATATATAATGACCGTTACTATAAAGAGTATTACACCCTTAATCGTGAAATATTGATTGCTTGTTAAACCCTGTGAATTGCGTGAAAGTAGGATATTGCAAATTCGGGGGTCAAATAGTTTTAAAAAATGTTCTTGGTTGGAAAAATGTGAATGAGGAGTCCCACTGAATAGTATTGGATCCATGAATCTAAGAAATGGTGAGAATTCTTGATCTCTCTCAATTTAAACATCCAGGATACTGACACAATTCTTTTAGTGGGAAATGGAGATATTCTAAGCATTCCATTAGTTATATATCAATGTTCCAATAAAAATACGTGTATGCATCAAAAATTCCATGTTCCTTGGGGTAAATGCATTAAAAAAGGAAAAATTTTAGCAGATGGCGCTGCTACGGTTGGTGGCAAACTTGCTTTGGGGAAAAACTTATTATTATCTTATATGTCGTGGGAGGGTTAAAATTTGGAAGATATAGTAGTTATTAGCGAGCGTTTGGTAAATAAAGATATTTATACTTCTTTTCGCATACAGAAATATGAAATTCAGACTCATGTGACAAGTCAAGGCCCTGAAAAAGTAACTAATGAAATACTGCATTTAGAAGCCCATTTACTCTGCAATTTAGACAAAAATAGAATTATGAAGTTGGGATCTTAGGTAGAGACAGGTGATATTTTAGTTGGTAAATTAACACCCCAGGTCATGAAAGAATCATCGTATGCCCCAGAAGTTAGATTGTTACGAGCTATACTTGGTATTCAGGTATCTACTTCAAAAAAAACTTGTCTAAAATTGCCTATAGTTGGCAGGGGGAGGGTTATTGATGTGAGGTGGATCGAGAAAAGGGGTGGTTCTAGTTATAATACCAAAATTATTCATGTATGTATTTCACAGAAACGTGAAATCAAAGTAGATGATAAAGTAGCCAAAAGACACAGAAATAAGGGTATCGTTTCCAAAATTTTGCCTAGTTATGATATGACTTATTTACAAGATGGAAGATCCGTTGATATGGTCTTTAACCCAATAGGAGTAAATTCATGAATGAATATAAGAAAAATATTTGAATGTTCACTAGGGTTAGCAGGGAGTCTGCTAGACAGACATTTTTTATGAGAGATATGAACAAGAAGCTTCGCAAAAACTATTGTTTTTTGAATTATATGAAGCCAGTAAGCAAACAACGAATCCATAGGTATTTGAACCTGAATATCCAGGAAAAAGAAGAATATTTGATGGAAGGACGGGGAATACTTTTGAACAACCAATTATAATAGGAAAGCCTTATATCTTGAAATTAATTCATCAAGTTGATGGTAAAATGCATGGGCGTTCCAATGGACATTATGTGCTTGTTACACAACAATCCCTTAGAGGAAGAGACAAATAGGGGGGGGGGGGGGGGGGGGACAACAGGTAGGAGAAATAGAGGTTTGGGCTTTAGAAGGGTTTGAGATTGCTCATATTTTACAAAAGATGCTTACTTATAAATCGGATCATATTAGAGCACACCAGGAAGTACTTGGTACTACGATCATTAGGGGAACAATACCAAATCTTGAAGATATTCCAAAATCTTTTCAGTTGCTCATTCGAGAACAACGATCTTTAGCTCTGGATCTGAATATTTCCTTGTATCCAAGAAGAACTTCCAGATTAATAGGAAGGAAGCTTAATCGAAATGAATAATAATTATTTTCTATGATCGATCGATATAAACATTAACATCTCTGAATTGGATTAGTTTCTCCTAAACAAATAAGTTCTTGGGCCACAAAAATCCTGCCTAATGGAGAGATAGTTGGAGAGGTAACAAAACCCTATACTTTTCATTACAAAACTAATAAATTGGAAAAAGATGGATTATTTTGTGAAAGAATTTTTGGTCCTATAAAAAAAGGAATTTGCACTTGTGGAAATTATCGAGTAATCGGAGATGAAAAGGAAGACCAAATTTTTTGTTAATAATGTGGTGTCAAATTTGTTGATTCTCGATACGAAGGTATCAAATGGGCTATATCAAACTCGTATGCCCAGTAACCCATGTGAGGTATTTAAAGCGTCGTCCTAGTTATATTACGAATATTTAAGATAAACCTCTTAATGGATTAGAAGGCCAAGTATACTGCGATGTGTGATTTGATCTAAATTCTAATTTATTGACTCATAAGAAAAAACTGTCATCCCAGTCAATGAAATTGGGATGCCCTGGAACTGACAGATCAACTTGGAAAGAGTAACATGAATCTCAGAATTGGGGTGTAGTCAATACTCCTAAATAAAAGGGGAATTGATCTATGGTCGATTTCGTATGATTTCCTTTCTTTTAATGGAAAGAAATTATGTTCAAGTAAGAAAATATGTCATGGTTCTAGGAGTTTATATATCGCGTATAGACTTTAAGGGCGTGGTGGCCTAACCATCGAGGTAAAGTCGGGACCTAAAAGATCGAATAGAACAACATATAGATAAGTAAATCCCTTATGGCTTCCAAGGTATTCCTTTAATTTAATTATTAAGAGTTAAGAGATTTATCATTCAAAGAGAAGTAGACTACTCAAGAATTTTCTATTTTATTTGTTGGAATTAAATTTGAATAATGAATTAATAGAAGATAGAATTACTAAAATCTTGTTTCGTCTTCACTAGAAACTTGAGTAAGGAGTAGACACTTTTATTTTGGGATTTTCTAGAGCTTTAAAATGAGAACTCCTATCCTTATTTGGTGTACCTATTTGAGCCGGATGAAAGAAAACTTTCACGTCCGATTTTGAGCTTAGGGGGGGGGAGGAGGGAGATCCTATAGAATCCTATCTCAATTTTTCTTTTGCTAGGCCCATAACTAAAAGTACCACTTTCTTACTATTACGAGGCTTATTAGAATATGAAATCTAATCTTGGAAATACAACACCTCATTTTTTTAACTACCCAGGGTTTCAATACATTTTGCAATCGAGAAATCTCTACTGGTGCAGGTGCTAGCCAAGAGCAATTAACCGATCAAGATTTATGAATTATTATAGAGAATTTGTTGGTGGAATGGGAAATTGGGAAAGAAGGGAACACAGGGAATGAATGGGAAGATAAAAAAGTTGGAAGAAGAAAGGACATTTTGGTTATACGCATGGAATTGGCTAAGCATTTTATTCGAACAAATATAGAGCTAGAATGGATGGTTTTGTGTCTATTACCAGTTCTTCCTCCTGAGTTGAGACTGATCATTTATATATATGGGGGTAAACTAATGAGCTCAGATATTAATGAGCTCTATAGAAGAGTTATCTATCGAAAAACATACCCTTATTAATCTATTAACAACAAGTTGATCTACGCTAGGCGAATTAGTAATTTGTTAGGAGAAATTAGTACAAGAACCCGTGGATACACTTCTTGATAATGGAATCCAAGGACAACCAATGAGGGACCGACATAATAAAGTTTACAAGTCAATTTCTAATGTAATTGAAGGCAAAGAGAGAAGATTTTTTGCGACTATGCTTGGCAAACGAGTTTATTATTCAGGATGTTTTGTCATTATTGTGGGTCCTTCACTTTTATTTCATAGATGTGGATTACCTCATTGTAAAGCCCCAAATCTAGTACCCAGAATGCTACACGGTGCTCATGACCCCGAAGGACCACAAGTTAACCCATGATTGATATCTATAATTGAGCACTGGATAATATACTATAAATATGCAGAATATAATCTGTAAGGACATAAGGTTCAAAACTGAACTAATACTGAATATAAAACAATATCTGTAATGGGGTATAACAATACCCAAAACTTAAATAAACTATCTAAAACATATTGTAGTCAGAAAGCCTCTAAAACTGAACTGTCTGAATAAATAGTTGATGGGATAATCCCCTAACTAACTCTATCTACTGAGATAAAATAAGTACTAAGAGAATAAAATAATTAATTAATAACATCCTCGAATGATGAGGACTCACTGCTAAGTCTACTACTACGGACTGGATCTAAACTGCTAAGGATGCTCAAAAGCTCGTGCTTCTGAACCTATGGTATAAAACAGCATAATGGAAATGCGTCAGTACGGTTGAATGTACTGGTATGTATATGAGGTAGGATGAATGCAAAGGGTATATATTCATGTACTATACTAACTAACTGTATAATATCAACTTGAGAATACATGCATGAATAAGAGACTGTAACTGAATTCATGATAACGTGAATACTGAGTCCGAGTACTGATAACATGAAATACTGATAATTGTATAATTGAAATAACTGATACGAAGCGACTGTATAAGACAGTCTAGGTTCTGATAGAACTAGCTGAGTTCCATACTGTTCTGAGTTGACTGTATCTGACAGTCCTAAAATATGAAGAACTATCTGAGTTCTATTATTGAGATTGAGACTGAGACTGAAACTATAACTATGGGAAGTAGTTATCTAACCGATATGCCTTTAATACGCCATTATGGCTGAGTTGGGGTCCAATTTATAACCCCAATTAGAAGGGTGTCAATACCGTTCCACTGGTAAGGATAAATTGTGAGTGACCCTCATATAATAGGTTACTATAATGAGAATGGTGGGACCCTCATCTAATAGGTTAGGCCACCTCATCTGCCCTTAAATAACAGGTTATGATGTCTCAACTTACACTAGCTACGTAGTTCTGGAGCGCAAAGATTGCTTCTAAAAATCACACCTTCTAATAACAGGTGATTTTCCATCCCTGGGCTTACTCGGTGCTAACTCATACTTTTATCTGAATAGACACTAAATATGATTAACTGAACTGAAATGGAGTGAGTTTATGGGGTTCCATTGACTGATGGAATACTACTGAGATTACTGATCTTTCTGAGATTTACTGGGATTACTGAGTAAACTGAATTTTCCTAAGTCACATAACTGGCTGAATTCTACTGAACATGTCTTGACTGAGGATATCATGAAAACATGAAACTATTTCTAGGCACATAACTAAATTATCGGGTACAAGTACCCCCAGGTCTCGATATAAGGAAACTGACAAGGCATGACATTCTTGAATACATGACCAACATCAATAATCCATAATACAATAAGTTAGGGATTTCAAGAAGTACATGGTTATAAAAAACTTATACATGAATAGGATTGGATGTAAACATGGTATAATTTCATAAGGCTAATTCATGAGCAATCCAACAACTATTTACAAGGCACATTTATAGCATGTGAGTTCTTTGAACATAAGGGTAAAACATGAATACATCACTTAAGTCACAATTGAACTATATTACATGATTTCTAGTCTTCTAGGCATTTTATCTAACACCTTACATGAACCACTTAGGGCATAGGTATAATCATTAATTAACACATCATAAACCACTCCATTCATGGATTTAAACTCATATACTAACATATTTTCATAAAACACATTAAGATTCCAACTTCTAAACCATACAATAATAATCAGATAAACATAATCAACCCATCATAAAAACACATTAAGATTCCAACTTGAGAACCATACAATAACAATCACATAAACATAATTAACCCACAACATAGTATTCATAATACATGATTTAAAACTTGATTCTGGGGTTTCATAGATGAAAGGAATCCATGAATGAAAACTATGCATACCTGAGTTAATGAATTTAGAAGGATTGATGGAGAGTTCTTGTGATTTGGCCTTTGAATTTGAGAGCTAGGGTTCTTATTCTTTAGTAGAGTTGATTTTAATTTGAGAGACTAATGCAAAAGTGAGGAATTAATGCACTCTTAGGGTTAAATCCTGTGATTGGGCAGAATTGAAGTCATGGGAAATGACCAAACGGCCTCTAGGATTTAATATCGCAAAAATTGGAAAATTCCCCGATTTCATCCTTGGCACGATGTGCCACTATCGCGCCAAGCCACTATAACTGGATAATTGGGAATCTGTATAGTGGCGCAACACGGAGCTATCACGTTGCCACTTTGTTTGTAACCTGAAAGTTTGGCGCAATGCAGAGACATCGCGGAGATTCACTGAAAAAGGATAATTGGGATTTAGGAGCCCTCCGCGATGTGGTGTAGTCACAGAGTCTTACTAGAAACTGACAAATGTCATTTTGTCTTATGGCGTAATGCGCCATTGGCTGAAATGATGGTGTTTTATGACTGAAACTTTAAATCGCCATAACTTCTTACCCGGTTACCAGATTTAGGTGAATTTGGTATCGATGAAAAGCTTATTCAGTTTCCCACATAACAAAAAGTGAAAATCTTGAAAATTCTACATATATAAAAGTTGATTTATCTTTAAAGCATGTCTTTGATATCTTCAGGATAAATTTAAGCTAGGTAGAAGTACTGGGTTTTACACCCGTGAAATATTAATTGAACTTTTCTATACATTTGTAATTTATGGTCTAATTAGACAATATCTTGCTTTGAACATAGGAGTTTCTAAGTGCAAAATTCGATAAAAACAGTCGATTTTATGGGAAATCCTTCAAGAAGTTATGTAGGGACATCCTTTATTGCTGAATAAAGCACTCACTCTGCATGGATTAGGCATACAGACATTCCAACCCATTTTACTAGAGGGGCGCGCTATTTGTTTACATCGATTAGTTTGCAAGGGATTCAATGCGAATTTCGATGGAAATCAAATGGTTTTTCATGTACCTTTATCCTTAGAGGCTCAAGTAAAGGCCCGTTTACTTATGTTTTCTCATATGAATCTTTTTTTCTTCGGCTATTAGGGATCCCATTTCGGCACCAACGCAAGATATTTTTATTGGACTCTATGTATTAACGAGCAGAAATCATCGATGTATTTGTGTAAATAGATATAATCCATGTAATCGAAGAAACTATCAAAATGAAAAAAGAAGTAACAACAGTTACTATAAGTATATGAAAAAACCCTTTTTTTTGAATTCCTATGATGCAATTGGGGCTTATTGATAGAGATGAATCAATTTAGATAGTCCTTTGTGTCTCCGGTGGCTACTAGATTGTCCCGTTATTGCTTCAAGAGAAACTCCCATCGAAGTTCACTATGAATCTTTAGGTACTTTTTATAAGATTTATGGACACTATCTAATAGTAAGAATTCTAAAAAAACAAATACTTTTAATATACATTCGAACCACTATTAGTCATATTACTCTTTATCGAGAAATCGAAAAAGCTATACAGGGGTTTTCTTGAGCCTATTCATATGGTACCGAACGTAATTCTATGATACCGTGGGACTTTAGGGCTCTCCAATTCAGCTAGGTACATAGTTTCAGAATTTATACGCAAATCAAGATCGATAAAAAGAAGTTTTATAATCACCGAATCAAACCCATTGTCGAATCCTACTCAGCAAAATATGGAGGTACTTATGGAAGAACGGGCCCATCTATTTTTTCACAATAAAGCGATAAACAAAAGTCCCATATTAATAAATTAATAGAGCACTTCAGAATGGCATATACATCATATATCCTGGATCAAGTAAAAGATATGGGGTTCTAAAAAGCTACTGCTACATCTATTTCATTAGGAGGAAATTAAAAATCACATAGGCATATTCATAAAATCACGTAGTAATCTTTTTTTTTTAACATTCCCAATAAGTAATTAAGTAAACCATTGACAATAGTTCCATGGGCATCAAAGAGGAAGAGTAAACCTAACTGATTTTTAATGCTTGAACCATGAAATAAAATGAGTCCATAAAGTATAAATTCAATTTTAAAAATTTGTAAGCTGTAAATGCACAATATTTTACCCACTTGACAACCTTATTCTGCATAGTATCTCATTAGACAACCATTATGTTTATATCCATTCTTTCTCATACAAAGTGCGTATCCACTTAACAAAAAACTTCTTCTTTGAACAGTAAAGAAAGAAATAAATAAAAAAAGGGTTCGGCCGTCCTCAATATGACCTAGTAAGAGGACGATGATTGGAATAGAATATTTAGGAAGAATTAGGTTTGAATATCTGATGCATGATTTCATGACTGAACTAACTCATGAATACATGACTGAGATTTCTAATAACTGAGTTTCTTACAAGAAGAATGAATGTCTGATGCATGAACACATGACCGATCTGATGTATGAACATATGATTGAATATTCAATGGTAAATGGATACCAAGTTTAAAATGGGAATCTGAGCATGAAATTGGTTTGTAACTATAATTTGAACATGAAACTAAATAAGCTTTAAGAAAAGCTATTACCTTGGGTTGAGTCTGAGTTTGCGGAGAAGAAGTGAGGATACTTGGTCTGCATGTCTGCTTCTGCTTCCCAAGTAGCTCCCTCAACGGATTGATCCCGCTAAGGAATTTTGACTAGCGGGACTTCTTTGTTCCTTAGTCTATGAGTCTGATAATCAAAAATTTTGACTGGAATTTCTTCGAATGAGAGGTCGTTCTGAACATCTATGCTTTGAATAGGGATTACAACTGCTGGGTCACCTATGTACTTATTGAGCAAAGAGACATGGAATACTGGATGAACTGATGCTAGATTTGAAGGCAAGTCGATCTCACAAGCTACCTTGCCAAAACGACTAAGAGTTTTGAAGGGACCGACATATCGGGGACTGAGCTTTCCCTTCTTGCCGAATCTCTTCACTCTCTTCATGGGAGAGATCTTTAGATAGACACAGTAACTAATCTCATACTTGAGATCCTTCCTGCACACATCTGTATAAGACTTCAGTCGGCTATGAGCAGCCCAGAGTCTTTCTCTGATAAACTGGACTTTTTATAAGGCATCAAATACTAAGTCAAGCCCTATAACTGAGGCCTCACTAACTTCAAATCAACCGACTAGAGATCTGCATCTCCTACCATAGAGAGCTTTGAATGGAGCCATACAAATACCGAAATGATAGTTGTTGTTGTATGCATACTCAATCAAAGACAAGTGGTCATGCCAACTACCCTTGAAATCAATTGCACATACCCTTACCATATCTTCCAAGGTTTGAATGGTCCTTTTTGCTTGAACATCTGTCTGAGAATGGATGGCTATACTTAAATAAAATTAGGTACCAAGACCCTTTTAGAATGCTTTCCAGAAGTGAGAGGTGAAATAGGTACCTCTATTTGAGATAATAGATAGCGGAACACCATGCAATCTGACTATCTCTCTGATGTAGATTTTGGCGTAATCCTCGACTGAATAAGAGGTATGAACTAGAAGGAAATAAGCTGATTTGGTCATTTTATCTACAATGATCCAAACTAAATTGTGCTGATGACGAGTATAAGGCAAACTTGTCATGAAGTCTATGTTCACTTCTTCCCACTTCTAAACAGGAATGTTGAACTCCTGTATGGACCCACTAGGATTTTGATGCTCTACTTTAACCTACTGACATGTAGCGCACTTAGCCACAAACTCTGCCACATCTCTCTTCATTCCACTCCACTAATAAATCTCCCACAAGTCGCGGTACGTCTTAGTGGCCCCTGGATGAATCAAGTAGCGTGCACCATGCACTTCTTCATGAATTTGCTGCCTCAAGCCATCTATACCTAGAACACACAGGCGATCCTGACAACACAATACGCCATCACCCCTTTGGGAGAAAACCTCAACCTACTGATCCTTGACTGACTCTTTAAACTTGACTAGACTGGGATCTCTATCTTGCTTTTCTTTCACCTCGAAAACTAGAGATGATTCTGAACTACTCTGAACCCATATATCACCCTCCTCTATATCGACTAGGCGAACACCTAGTTTGGCAAGCTGATGGACTTCTTGAGCTAACTTCTTCCTACTGTCCTTAACATGAGCAACACTACCCATAGATAGTCTATTGAGAGCATCGGCCACTACGTTGTCTTTACTCGGATAATAAAGGACAATCATGTCATAACCTTCCAAGAGCTCTAACCACCTTCTCTGATGAAGATTGAGATATTTTTGACAAAAGACATAATGAAGGCTCTTATGATCTGTGAACACATCTGCATGAACTCCATATAGATAATGCCTCCAAATTTTTAAGGCAAAAACTATGGCTGCTAACTTAAGATCATGAGTCAAATAATTCTTCTCATGGGGTTTAAGTTATCTAGAGGCATAGGCTATGACCTTACCATGCTGCATAAGGACATAATCCAAACCTACTCTTGATGTATCACAGTACACTACTAACCCATTTGAACCATATAGAAGAGCAAAAACTGGAGATGAGGTGAGTCGAGTCTTCAAGTCACGAAAACTTTTCTTACAAGGATCTAACCACTGAAACTTGACATTCTTCTAGGGGATGCAATAAAAGAAAATCCCTTAATAAATTATCTGTAATAGCCAGTCAATCCAAAGAAACTCCCGATATCTGATAGAGATACAGGGCGAGGCCATTTTCTTACTGCTTTGGTTTTTTGAGGATCTACTCTAATGCCATCACCGAAAATGATATGACCAAGGAATACTACTGACCTTAGCCAAAATTTGCACTTATTGAATTTGGTGAATAACTGATGATCTCTGAGAGTCTAAAGTACGATTCTAAGATGGTCTGCGTGATCACGCTCACTATAAGAATAGACAAGGATGTCATCGATAAAGACTATAACAAACATGTCCAAGTGCTACTTGAACACATGGTTCATCAAGTCCATGAAAGCTATAGGGGCATTGGTAAGTCCAAAGGACATGACTAAGAATTTGAAGTGACCATACCGGGTACATAAGGATATATTCAGAATGTCATATTCTCTGACTCTGAGCTGATGATTGCTTGATCTGAGGTCTATCTTAGAGAAATAGCTGGTACCCTAAAGTTGGTCAAACAAGTCATCAATTCGGGGAAGTGGATACTTGTTTTTGATCGTGACTTTATTGAGAAAATGGTAATTAATGTACATTCTAAGAGAACCGTCTTTCTTGCACACGAATAAGATTGTGCACCCCACAGGGATACACTGGGTCTGATGAATCCATTATCTAGGAGATTCTTCAATTGTTCTTTCAATTCTTTGAGTTTTGATGGTGCCATTCTATATGACAGAATAAATATACGATAAGTATCTGGAAGAAGATCAATACCGAAGTCCATTTCCCTTTCGAGAGAAATTCCTGGAAGATCTTCAGAAAAGATATCTGAATATTCATTCATGACTAAGTCTGATTCAAGACTGGGAGTTTTGGAACTAGTGCCCTTAACTCAAACAAGATGATAGACATATCTTTTAGATATCATTTCCCTTGCTCGAAGGTAGGAAACAAGATGACCTCTAAAAGCAGAAGTACTACCCCTCCACTCTAGAATAGGTTTATTTAGAAATTGAAATTGGAATATTCTATTTTTGCAGTCGACTATGGAATAGCAGGAATGAAGCTAATCCATGTTGAGAATGACATCAAAATCAGTCATCTCTAATTCGACTAAGTCTGCTGAGGTGACTTTCTGAAATATCATAATCGGGCAGTTCCTGTATACCTGTCGAGCAATGATAGTTTTCCCACTGAGGTAGAGACTGAAAAGGGTTCTTCCACAATTTTGGGACCAATTCCAAAATCAACTACTATATAAGGAGTAACAAAAGACAAAGAAGATCCTGGATCTAGAAAAGCATAAACATGCAAGTGAAAGATCTGTAACATACTAGTAACCACATCAGGAGAATTTTCCTAATCTTGCCAGGACTGAAAAGGATAAAAGTATGTTTGGGCGTTGCCCACTAGTAGCATTGAAAGTGGCACCTTACTAATTTGGGTGACTGAACTGAGCTGAGGAATGGTTATATAGGCCCTGAGGACTGGCTGAGGATAGTCTCTAATTCCGTGGCCTGGCTTGCCACATCCAAAACAAATACCTTTGCCAACTCTGCAAATACCCTAATCGTGCTTGCCACAAGTCTGGCAAAGAGAATAGGTTTGTACACTGCTAACACTGTCCTATGATTTAAAGACTGGCGCCCTATCTCTGTTGCCATCTTTAAATTTCAACATTGGAGCACTAACTCAAAAAAGAGCTGGAACTGATGACTTAGGACAAAATTGAGAACGATTCCCTTCTTATTTAGGCTGAGCAAAGTTGAAACTACCTGTCCTTGCTTTCTTATTCTGCTTCTCCCTCATCTTAATGTTTTCCTCTTCTATCTATTGAGCATGGGTCATTATCCTGGCTATGTCCATCCTGCTAATCAACATCACGGACCTACCCTCATTGACCATACTATCATTCACCCCAGAGACTAACTTACTCATCTTGGCCTTGTTATTTGCCACTATATGGGGAGTATATCTAGCCAATTGAGTAAACTTAAGAGAATACTCTTTCACCATTATGTTGCCCTGCCTGAGGTTGATAAACTCTAACACTTTATCTTCTCTCATCTCTAGGGGAAAGAATTTATCTAAGAAGAAAGTAGCATACTCGTCCCACTCAATAGGCCCTGCATCTACAACCCTATCTGTTTTCCACTGTTTAAACCATGTGTGAGCCATATCCTGCAATTGATATGCAGCTAGCTCAGCACTCTCATTACTGGTAACCCCCATGATGTCTATAACCTTCTAAACTTGTTCAAGGAAAATCAGTCATAAACCCAAAAAAGGATGGAGGATTTATTCGAGTGAAGTCCCGAATCCTGGCTGCAGCTGAATTGGCCACTGGGTTGGCTGAAATGACAACTGGTCATTCATTCAGAGCAGCAACTAACTGAGCAATAGTAGTGAATACAGCTCTGAACTCTACATGAGAAACGTGTTCGTCCAAGGAATCTTCTTGGACGGGCTAAGAGGTTTACTAATTTCCATTTCTTCTTTTGGGAGGCATGTTCTGTAACCAAAAGAGAAAGGGATTAAACTGAGAGATTAACTGGAGATTAGGCTCACTGGCACGACATGAATACTGAAAAAGGGAAAACTATCCCTACAAATCTTATAGCCTCCTACACATAAATGTGGCGTGCAACATACCCATGTACAATACTCTACTAGATGCAGCTTTCAGACTTCCTATGACACTGTTGAACCTAGCTTTGATACTAAGTTTGTAACGCCTAAAATATGGTACCCAAAATGC